>NW_026598021.1:0-61300 GCF_029784155.1 Uranotaenia lowii
GGAGATGATGTTGAAGTAATCGCTTTGCTCCCGAACGGCCTCGATCGCTGCACCGAGCTGCTGGCACTTGCTATCGCACTCGACCATGAACTCGTATCCCTGACCTCGGGTCGACGAACGCGACTCAATGTGCAGCAGATTGACCTTGTGATCCTCGAAGATCTTCAGCATCTTGGCCAGCGCTCCAGCTTCCTCTTGCAGCGGCGAGAAGATGATACTCAAATTCTTCGCCTCATCTGATGCCACACCCTCCATGATGTAGGAACCACCTTCGACGAGCGTCGGCTTTAATATCACAGAACAAAAAACAAAAACGTTTCGATTTAAAATCCAGTCACTGTTAACCCACTACTCCGTGGGCTTTGCTTTGCTTTTAAACTAGGTACTAAGTTATAACGTGTTCACACGACGATCAATCGTTCGAAACTAAACCTGCGCCACTTTCAGCTTCTTAGCTTTATACCGGCCTTTTAATGAGCTAAAGTCAAAATGGGAAATTACCACTGACTAGGACTAGCACTATCAAGTTTGCTGGCAGGTCGGAAAAAACGTATCGATCAAAAGTTCCTCGCCGATTAGCTCTGACAAGTTTGACGCTGACGATCACACTGCAACAAGCATGACAGTTCTTCTGAAAACTAGGTAGCGCTCGGTAATAATCCTCGTAGACCCAATGGGATTGACAAGCGATAATTGAACATATCTTTTATCACAACACAAAGAATGATGACAAATGATCAACGCTGGACGATGGACGAGGTGTGATGATCGTTAGTCGTTAAGCAGTCCGTTAATTGGTGTTATTGCTAAGCGTTTTACTATCATTTCCTTCATTTTTTGCATCCATTCTTTGTTTTTATTGCTAGTGGCTAAATCGTCAGATTCAGAAAGGCGTGAGACGTGATTTAGTTAGTGACGAAACTGCAGCACGGGATTGCAGCAGCAACTTTAATTCATAATATTGATTTTTCGGGTAAACCCTTATCACGTGTCGGTTCGATCTGTGCAACATTCGGACATTGTTGAGTCAGAAAAATTTCGTACTTGGACAAAATAACAAATTGAATATGAATTGAATATTTTTAAACCTGAGACAATGTGACACGAAATAAATAAAATTGAAATTTATCCATCCATGGTATCTACAGTCTACACACAATGAATGTATGGGAAAAATCATGATAGCATTTTTAAAACCGACCCCAACAACTGACTTGTGCTAAATTTCAGCTCAATTGAAATGAAAAAAATTAAAAATGACAAATAACTCACAAAAATATTACAAAAATAACACTAAATTTCCACAAAAATGTAAGAAAAATGTCACAAAAATGCCCAAAACTGTCACAAAAATATAACAAAAATGTCACAAAAAATGACAAATCACGTCCCAAAAATGTCACAAAAATGTCAAAAAAACGTAATAAAAATGACAAAAATGACAAAAATGACAAAAATGACAAAAATGACAAAAATGACAAAAATGACAAAAATGACAAAAATGACAAAAATGACAAAAATGACAAAAATGACAAAAATGACAAAAATGACAAAAATGACAAAAATGACAAAAATGACAAAAATGACAAAAATGACAAAAATGACAAAAATGACAAAAATGACAAAAATGACAAAAATGACAAAAATGACAAAAATGACAAAAATGACAAAAATGACAAAAATGACAAAAATGACAAAAATGACAAAAATGACAAAAATGACAAAAATGACAAAAATGACAAAAATGACAAAAACGACAAAAATGACAAAAATGACAAAAATGACAAAAAAGACAAAAATGACAAAAATGATAAAAATGACAAAAATGACAAAAATGACAAAAATGACAAAAATGACAAAAATGACAAAAATGACAAAAATGACAAAAATGACAAAAATGACAAAAATGACAAAAATGACAAAAATGACAAAAATGACAAAAATGACAAAAATGACAAAAATGACAAAAATGACAAAAATGACAAAAATGACAAAAATGACAAAAATGACAAAAATGACAAAAATGACAAAAATGACAAAAATGACAAAAATGACAAAAATGACAAAAATGACAAAAATGACAAAAATGACAAAAATGACAAAAATGACAAAAATGACAAAAATGACAAAAATGACAAAAATGACAAAAATGACAAAAATGACAAAAATGACAAAAATGACAAAAATGACAAAAATGACAAAAATGACAAAAATGACAAAAATGACAAAAATGACAAAAATGACAAAAATGACAAAAATGACAAAAATGACAAAAATGACAAAAACGACAAAAATGACAAAAATGACAAAAATGACAAAAATGACAAAAATGACAAAAATGACAAAAATGACAAAAATGACAAAAATGACAAAAATGACAAAAATGACAAAAATGACAAAAATGACAAAAATGACAAAAATGACAAAAATGACAAAAATGACACAAATGACAAAATTGACACAAATGACAAAAATGACAAAAATTACAAAAATTACAAAAATTGCTTAAATTACAAAAATTACAAAAATAACCAAAATTACAAAAATTACAAAAATAACCAAAATTACAAAAATTACAAAAATTGCTAAAATTACAAAAATTACAAAAATAACAAAAATGACAAAAATTACAAAAATTACAAAAATTACAAAAATTACAAAAATTACAAAAATTACAATAATTACAAAAATTACAAAAATTTTAAAAATTACAAAAATTACAATAATTACAAAAATTACAAAAATTTTAAAAATTACAAAAATTACAAAAATTACAAAAATTACAAAAATTACAAAAATTACAAAAATTACAAAAAATACAAAGAATAACAAAAATGACAAAAATGACATAAATTACAGTAATTTGACAACAAAAATGACACAATAATGACACAAAAATAACACAAAAATGACACAAAAATGACACATAAAAGACACACAAATGACACAAAAATGACACAAAAATAACACAAAAATGACACAAGAATGACACAAACATGACACAAAAATTACACAAAAATTCCACATAAATGAATCAAAAATGACACAAGAATTTTACTAAAATGACACCAAAATGAAACCAAAACCAATCAAACCAAACACATAACACGAAAATAACACAAAAAACAAAGATGACAAAAATAACACAAAATTGACCCAAAAATGTTTCAAAAATGACTAAAATTGTTTTCAAAAACCACTGACACCAAAATTTGAAAAAAAAAATGAATTTATGAAAAAAAAATCGTAACTATACAAACGACAAAATAAATAGAAAAAACAATAACTTTGTCAATTTTTTCCATGTTTGCAGCCTTTTTGTTTCACTTTTTTGTGATTTTTGTCATTTTAGTAGTCATTTTTGTCATTTTTGTCATTTTTGTCATTTTTAATATTTTTGTCATTTTTTTCATTTTTGTCATTTTTGTCATTTTTGTCATTTTTAATATTTTTGTCATTTTTGTCATTTTTGTCATTTTTTTCATTTTTGTCATTTTTGTCATTTTTGTCATTTTTGTCATTTTTGTCATTTTTGTCATTTTTGTCATTTTTGTCATTTTTGTCATTTTTGTCATTTTCGTCATTTTTGTCATTTTTGTCATTTTTGTCATTTTTGTCATTTTTGTCATTTTTGTCATTTTTGTCATTTTTGTCATTTTTGTCATTTTTGTCATTTTTGTCATTTTTGTCATTTTTGTCATTTTTGTCATTTTTGTCATTTTTGTCATTTTTGTCATTTTTGTCATTTTTGTCATTTTTGTCATTTTTGTCATTTTTGTCATTTTTGTCATTTTTGTCATTTTTGTCATTTTTGTCATTTTTGTCATTTTTGTCATTTTTGTCATTTTTGTCATTTTTGTCATTTTTGTCATTTTTGTCATTTTTGTCATTTTTGTCATTTTTGTCATTTTTGTCATTTTTGTCATTTTTGTCATTTTTGTCATTTTTGTCATTTTTGTCATTTTTGTCATTTTTGTCATTTTTGTCATTTTTGTCATTTTTGTCATTTTTGTCATTTTTGTCATTTTTGTCATTTTTGTCATTTTTGTCATTTTTGTCATTTTTGTCGTTTTTGTCATTTTTGTCATTTTTGTCATTTTTGTCATTTTTGTCATTTTTGTCATTTTTGTCATTTTTGTCATTTTTGTCATTTTTGTCATTTTTTGTCATTTTTGTCATTTTTGTCATTTTTGTCATTTTTGTCATTTTTGTCATTTTTGTCATTTTTGTCATTTTTGTCATTTTTGTCATTTTTGTCATTTTTGTCATTTTTGTCATTTTTGTCATTTTTGTCATTTTTGTCATTTTTGTCATTTTTGTCATTTTTGTCATTTTTGTCATTTTTGTCATTTTTGTCATTTTTGTCATTTTTGTCATTTTTGTCATTTTTGTCATTTTTGTCATTTTTGTCATTTTTGTCATTTTTGTCATTTTTGTCATTTTTGTCATTTTTGTCATTTTTGTCATTTTTGTCATTTTTGTCATTTTTGTCATTTTTGTCATTTTTGTCATTTTTGTCATTTTTGTCATTTTTGTCATTTTTGTCATTTTTGTCATTTTTGTCATTTTTGTCATTTTTGTCATTTTTGTCATTTTTGTCATTTTTGTCATTTTTGTCATTTTTGTCATTTTTGTCATTTTTGTCATTTTTGTCATTTTTGTCATTTTTGTCATTTTTGTCATTTTTGTCATTTTTGTCATTTTTGTCATTTTTGGCATTTTTGTCATTTTTGTCATTTTTGTCATTATTGTTATTTTAGTCATTTTTGACATTTTTGTTTTTTTTTTGTCATTTTTGTAATTTTTTTTTCTTTTTTCAGAAAAGTCTTACAAATTCTTATTTAAACAATAAAGTTCTTACTGTAAGAATTATGATTGAAAAAAAACCGAGGAAAACACGAAAACAACTAAAAACAACCATCGACCAATTAAATTATTTAAACATACTAGGACAAGTCAAACAAATCAGAACCAACAACCGGTTTTAGGCATCAACAACAGTACCCTGATTAATTAGGCCTAGAAGTACTGGGAATAGTTACACACATTCGAAATCCTTACTAATGCGACAAAGTAAGCCGATGTTTGTCAACATCAAGCAAGCAGAGCCAAGCCATCATCAGCAGGATATTTAAAATGTTATTGCTGGGTTGCATCCATTCTATCGTCTCGTCTTCTCTAAAGAGCAAACTAGAGCTGCAACAGCTCACCTGCATTTACAACAACACCAGTATGCCATGACTAAGTTGCCAGCCCGACTGTCTGACACACTAATGACAGCATATAAGCGGGTTAAATAGAAGCCCAATTAGGGGTTGATACCTAATCGGAGCTACCTAGTTGCGTGTTTCTACGTCAGGCGCCTACTTTGTTCGTTTCTAACCAGTAAAGCTTCGTCTTTCCATTGGAGTCGTCGTCATGGCAGCAGAACAAAACTTTCAATCATTTCGTTAGGCAGTCTGCTAGGTAGCATGTGGCACAGATGAAAGTGTAAACATGTTTGTCAATATTATCATTTAATCTTTTCGCCCGACATTAATCCATTCGGGAAGGAACAGACTTGCGGATTCAATACGTAGGAGAAGGCGATGGAACAAGAAGATCGGCACTTATCAACACGTGCTCGACGGCGTGGAACAACCCAAACGGAATCTTAGCGAGCGTGCGACAGGATTGGAGGCAAATATTTGCGAACGATGGAGTGCGTTTATGGAAGTGGTAAGTTGTTCCTATCAACTAATCTTCTTGAGGCGGCTCAGCTAGTTCACAATGTTGTGGAACAAATTGATTTGGGTTAAATATTTACGATTTCGGACAGAGAACGAAGACGGAAAGAATGTGTGGAGTGGAAGAAAAAGCATGCGTTCGGCCAATATTGTTTGTTGACTTTGGATTAACTGGCAATCTATTGCTGCGTATAATACTAAACATTCTAATCGAGATTGAACTCTCTGAAACGGAACGTGAGCTGTTTGTTTGAAGACTTTTTTTTCAAATAATGGTGTTTACAGTCATTCAGATCTTATTTAATCATGTAAGTATATTTCTTATTTATGAATTTAATTTCTCAAAACAAACATAATAAGATGTTTTGAAAAAAATTCAAGTCGATGCAATGCCTACTTGATCAAAAACAATCCACAGACATATTGTCGGAAAACAATGAATTATGCAAGAGTAAAACGAACAATATAATTCAAATTACTAGAAGCTACCACTTGACGTACCTAACCTCAAAGCATAATTGAAGTTTGTTAAAAAAATACTTACTTCAATCTTGGAGCTACACATTAAAAAGTTATTCAAAATAACAATTTGAAACTTAAATTAAAACTTGTTCAAAAGTATCCAAAGAAATAAATTAAAGCCATTGTAGAATGTTTTTAATGTCGCTTTCTAAAATTGTGTCATGTTTTCAATTATCACCTACCTTCTAGGTTTTCTTACGAACTGTTGAATCTAGCTAAAATAAAGCTAGAATATTCGACGCGTCCGAAAATGAAGTCTAATAACGAAACTACACTAATATTGTAGATTTTTAAGTGCACATGTAACACTTGGTCCAATTTGTAAAATAATGATCAACGCTTGATCGAGACAAAACAATGAAAAAGAATAATTCAAAATGGTGGATCAAAAGATTAACGGATTGTAGGGGTGTTCATACCATAGGCTCTATAAATCTGGTACCACAATTTGTCTCACACCTCATACTGAACGATTGATCGACTAAACATGTTTTCTTATTTTACCGAGGATTTTAACACTTACCACATCTATCGATTCCTGTTTGGCCATCATTTTTGCAAGGTTTTTTTTTGTAATCAGCTACACTTTCACTTGGACACAACAACTCTTTTCACGGCTCTTAACTTTGCGGTAGGTAAAATATTTTGCACACTAGTCAGTTTGTGTTTATAAATTTTAACGGCTTTCAGCGTCCAGTAGAAAAACACGAGCACAAAAATTTAACCAAGAAAACAAATCAATTTCAAACAGTCAAATTAAAATAAAAGAGAGCACGAACGATCACGATTCCGATCCAGCCGGGAACTGATCGTTCTGGGGCCGGTCTTGAGCTTTAAGTAATCCCGCAATTATCAGTGGTGGATGCAAATTAAACGAGTACTCAGTTCAGTTCACTCATACTCACCATATCATCGAACGGGTATGCTAATCGGGATCAGGCAAACTTTTTCTGTCGAGCAGTAATTCTCTGCATTGATAAGTTTGCCCAGCTTTCAACCCAGCCCATCTTGGTCGGAGGCGCAATGATTTGTGATGGTGATAACAATAAAAATAAAACAGCCTCCGATAGAGACAGGGAGACGTGTTTATTGTGAGTTCTGTGACGGATGCCACACTTATTTTACTTGTTTTGATGATAATTCAAATTGAGAATAACCTGTTGATCGAAATTGTTTACTCCGTGAAGGGGCGCCAAACGACAGGTGTTTCAAATATGATTCAATTAAACCCATGAATTTTGAAAGACAAAGTTGAACAAGAACCCCCAATAATAAACCTGAATCTGATTTAATAGAATTGTTCATTCATAGACTATTGATTATGTTTATTGTGCAGAAATTGATCCTGATTTGTATTTTTTAATTCAAACCAAGTTTTAAACCAGGATTTTTGCCGTAACAAATTCTTTATATTTTTAAAATTATTTTCTTAAATGAGAATCAGCGAAAAACTCTTGGTTTTGAATACAGACTTCTAAATCTGGAACCTGCAATTTTATTTCAGTGTTGACAATTTTATTTAGAACAACATGAAATATCATATCAAAATTAAAATAAAGATAAGAATTTCTGCCAATTTTCACCCCCAAAGAGTGAGGAAATTTATGAAAGTTGTTTCAGAATCATGGATTTGTGATTGTGACCTTATTTATTCAATCAAATTTTAATAGAAATTGTGAAATATTTTGTGTAGTGTAGAACACCTCATGTAGCGTTACGATCCTCCTTGAAAGGGGGGTTAGTTTAAAAGTCGAAGCTCCAAATTGAGGTTATCAATCAATCTCAACCAATTTTGTTGTAGTAATTCAATCCCAAAGAAATTTTTTTTAGATTTTAAGTAACCAGAAGCATAATTTTTCTCTCCCGATACCTGGAACCCGAGCCATGAGACCTGACACCTAAGACCTGAGCTCTGAGTCCTGAGTCCTAAGACATGAGACCTTCGGTTCCCTCCGAAAAATCTCTCCTCTTAGCGACTCGAAGCTCTCCTCTAACTTGTCTCCTCTAACTGTGGGCAGATTGTCTTGCGCACGCGCTTATCACAGCACACGTTCAGCATCACTTTGAACGCAACGACAACCTGAGGTCTCAAGTCTCAGGTCTCAGGTCTTATTTTCCAAGTTTCAGAGGCTCTGAGTCAGACCTAAAATTCTTTCAGCTTCTTTGAAAAGGGCCATTTTTCTCTCAGATGGAAGAAGTAGGCGATGCCTTTTGCGAGCCGAACGCGTTTTAACTTCGTCCACGAAAATTCTGTTAAAATAAAGTTTTAAAAACATCAATTAAAGTGAAACGATGAAAAAGTGCAACCACCAAAAAGCAGAGAACTGGGACTCATCATTAAAGTGATTATCGGAAGGCTGGGGGTTGTTGTCAATAATTTTATTTTAAGCTCCTTCCTGGGAAATATTAAAATTCCCGGTTGATGGCTGCTTGTGATCGGAATTAAAATTGTTCGAATAAAGATTCAGTAAAAATTGCGAAACATTGACAAAGATCAAAGAAGAACTGGAAAAAAAATTTCAGAAAGGTTACAATTGTGAGAAACAGATTGTCTGCTAGAAAAAAGCAACATACTAGTTCCTGTTTGCTAAAAAAAGGTTAACAGTGACAAAATTGGATCACCGAATTGGGGTCAAACTTTGAAAGTTTCGGGTTAAATCAATCTTTTTTTTTTAATTTCAACTTTAGAAATTAAACAACATCACATGGTTGGCCTGGCTGTATTAGTATCTGCAATGCATGTTCTATGTATCAGACATTATGTTGAAAAGAAAAATGAGGAACGGAAGTTTTTCATTTTCCAGGATGCATACCAAGGGGTTGCAGTGGAGAGAGAATCCTTTTCGTTTGGAATGGTAAGGATCAAAATTCCACACCTGCCTAACAAATTGCAACAATTTGCAACAATTTGCACATTTTCACTCTCTCTGAGCACCGGTTTCTCTCATTTTAACTGAAACCTTCTAGTTCTCTCTAACAAATTGCAACAAATTACCACAAATTCAATCATTGGCTGCAAAGTTTGTCTGATCATTGACGATGATTCTCCGTTTATCTCAGTCCCCTGATGCATACAATTTTTATCCATGATGGTGTTAAACAACAGAAGAAGAAGAAGAAGAAGACAAGTTCTTTTTATCTCTCGGAAAAACCGGAAAAACCGCGCTAGTTTGTTACGAATCGAAAATTATCTTGCGAGATTAAAAGGCGCAACTATACCGTCGGCTTTTAAGCGCCATCCACTAAGAGTAGATGTGCCAACGGTCATCAATCAGTTAGCCCGGACTCTTACCCCAGGGGGGGACAATTTAAATTTGCGCGGATCTCGTTTGTTGAAACTAGGCAATCTCAAGGGAAATATCGGAAGAATAGCAAACAAATTTTAGAAGTAAAATAAACTTACCGACGACGCGCCAATCACTTCCGCCCAGCGTCTTAGCGCAGACCTTCAATTGGCCTCCAAGGACCAGGTTCAACAACCAGTAGGCACTTCCGCTACCCGAAAGATCCCGTTAACCGAACTGAATGCACAAGAATAACGTGTCGGAGACTACCAGCTTCAACAATTTTTAGATTTCCGATTCTATATATGTAGATCCAACGACTACGGACTACGATTTTTTCGACTTCTGAGCGACTTTTCCAATCAGTGTCTCGAATATTAAGAGACCGGTTTTCAGTTTCCCAGCTAGCAAGAAGGCTTCCCGATCGCATCCCCCCATGAGGTTGGCTTCGGGTTTTTGCCAAGACAATGCTAGTAGATCGCGCGGAAAATACCAGCATTTCTTCTCAGCGGTTGTATGGACGATACACCGACATGCCATTTTACTTCTGGTAGCCCTCTTGACGTCGGATCGTGAAGTTCAATCCGCTTCAACAGGGCTGGTTCATTATTCGCTACCTAGAGATATTAAACTTGAGATTGCCAGTAAAAAGAATTTAAATATAAAAATAAGTTGCAACGCAGCAAGTTCCCTAAAAACATGCAAAAAAGTCAAGACCGTGCGAACGGGTGAAATTTTAGGGGTTTAACGCCTAGACCCCTCCCCCCCTTGGGACATTTTTTAAAGTAAAATTTTCAGATCAAGAATTTAATTTACCACAGTAACCGACAATTTCTTGATCCCTAAAAGGTGTTCAAAAAAAGTGATGTTCAATCTCATGCATATTGGTCACCTCGAATTCAAATATTTTCGTTAATTTTTCCATACCCCTTGACTTTTGCTACAAATTCATTGTAAAGTCTTGCAATATTTCCATTTGAGTAAGGATATGGCGAACTAAGGCGCCAAAAAGTAGGTATAATTATAAGTTCAAATAAAATGAAATGCCTCTTCCTGTTTCTCTAGTCAACAAGTCTTATTTTTACCATCCGAAATGGTCTGCCCAAACAATTGTTAATAGACATGGAAGGTTTGCCTTCGGCAGAACTTTGTCATAAATCACACTAGGTCAGGGACATTTCATTTACAATACTGTATGACGATCACGAATTGTAATTTTTTTTATGTTATTGTAAGTTGAGAATTGCTATTCAATAAACATTTTGTATTGAAACTCAAATCTTGACATTCGAAAACCCTACACTAAGAATGGGTTTTTGTTAAAAAATTAAACTTAAAAAGTTAAGAATATGAAATCAAACATTAAAATATCAAAATTCATGCATTGAATACTGACTTTACACATGAACAAGGTGGGAGTCATGTGACAGGTGTTTAATACTCACAATAGTCAACAGAATAGAAAAATAAATTCTTAAACCTACTATATACATCACTTCAGTTCTTTCTTAGCCTTTGGCTAGATCGGTCGTTCTTTTCTTGCGCTCCAAATTCTAGTTTAAAAGGCTTAAGGTATTTTTTCCATGTTTGCTTAAGTTCGGTGCAAAGCATAGTAATGAGTCCATCTCCCGGAGATCACCCGGGTCGAACCATACCAGAATGGCTAGATCCGCAAAACCTGCATGGCCACCTTTTCTATATGTTTCTCATCCCTGAGTTCGTGAATTTCGGTCTCCTCCGAATCCGAACGCGTTTGTAGATCCCGCAGCCACTACTATGTCGTCAGTGTTTCTCCTACGGGCACCCGAAGATGCGATGTCCGAACGAACGCGCGTTTAGCATCTGTTCTAGCCAAAAACACGATAGCAGCGAATGCCCTGGCAAAAAAATTTGTCGCACTTGTCAATCACACGAGCACTCACCAGCCGAACGCACTTGTTCGAAGTGGGTTGAAGAATCCACTGCTCTTCGGATAAGCGCAGAACAAAATTTATCGCTTGCGGCAGCTCGTCAACAAATTAAAAACAACAACAATATCAACATCAGCTACGCGAACATCACCCGATCAGGTAAAGAAAAGGGAACTCTACACCACTTAGAAAAAAATCAACAGCAAGAACAACAACAACAACAAAAGCAACAACAATAACAACCACAAAAACAACAAGGTAACTGTGCAGACCGGTCCGGCGATCGGTAACAGTACCGGCGCGGCAAAGCACAGGACCAACCTAAACCGGGGGAACTACGCGCTGTTTCACTCGACTTGCTCGCTCGGGTCGTACTCGCTGACTGGCTGACTGGCCGACGTGCACGCTCGTGACGAACTATCAAGTGGCGGTTTAATCCATCCACACATCCTCCTCCTATTCCAAATAAAATTAATGAAAAATATTTCAAGTTCGTTTCTTTTAGGTAAATTTTCAAGAATAAAATTTTTGAACGCAGATAAACGCCTTTGCATATAAAGTGTGCGTTTCCCATAAAAGAAACAATGATTGTCACGCACGATGTGAGTTCACTACTTCAAACCAGCTCGCTTTTGTTTTAGAAAACGGTTACTTGACTGAACCATGAAACTTACCAATGAGCTGATGTAAACTAAACAACTAAACAGAACTGGATACATGCGCTGCCGGTGCTTTCTTATTTCAATTACACCTTTCCCCGACCTTTGTAGAACGAAATGATTTTAAATATTTTCCCCTGTTTAATCACCGACTAGTTAGCTATGCGAATATTTGGAATTTTAGCGACAATTATTTCGTGAACTGTGCAAGAATATAGGGAAAACGGAGACATAGAGAAAATTTAATAAAACTGCCCATTAATTTATCTATTAACTTTCTTGAATAAATGCTAATCATTGGATGATACTCTCCATAAAATAGTTTAAAAAAACGTTGCATAAAATTGTGTAAATCCACAGTATAATCTGAACGTCATCCCTAATATTATTCGATCAGAAAAAGTATCCCCAAGCACAAGAAAAATTACCATGTTCGGAACGAAGTAAAAAAAAATCACACTACACAGGCAAGTTGGATCGTAATGGTTTTAAGCCTAGTAATCTAGCGTTTGTTTTTGTTTTGCTTAAATGTTTTTGTTAACGATACACGGTTAACATAATCTATTGATCGATGTTTTAATTCAACGCATACACAGCTCAGAGTTCAATTGAGTAAATCAATATCTCATATTTTTCATTGCTTTTTTGTCCGCATTTTAAAATGAAGAATGTTGAACTTCAATTAAAAGTCAGGTATTGCTTTAACAAAATCGCAAAACTCTCGCAAATGCTTTGGAGGGACATTCTAAATATTTGAAAGATTCACATTCAATAATCTCTACAAAAGAAACAAAATATTATCATCTCACAGCTCAGGATTTTTGCTGCTAACAACACCCATTTTAATTTTAACTAACTAAATTAATTTTAACTTATCATTTAATTAAAACTTATTGGGATCAATTTTATTCTCGACGCATTCTTATCTCAATCTTACCTCTCAAATAAGTCAAGCGCGCACGCATAGAGGACTGTTTCTTACTGTCATACATGAATTATTTGGCCCAGAAAATCATCTGTTTTGATTTTCTTTCTAGTTTATTTCAGTTCAGTGTTCATCTTACTTGCTGTATAATTGCTAGTTGAGTTCACCTTGGAATCTATTCTTATCTTAAACTGTTCTAATCAAACGCTTGATTAAATTCCGTGAGATCCTTATTCTATGGCTATGCTATCGAAACGCTTTTTCATTTTGAAACTGTACCCTCCATCCAGAGTTAAATATAATAAATCCAAGCTGTCCTTCGAAACGTTCACAGTTCCCTCTCATCTTAAGCTGTCCTCACAATCCGGAGGATCATAAATTTTCCTTATAAACCAATCGTGTTCTCTCAACATGCTGTCCAGTTATTCTTTTAACACTTTTCTAACATATAACTTTTTTTCCAAGCTGTCCTCCAAACGCACTTGGAGTTTTAAAGAATTTATTCTAGCTGACCTCTTGACTCGCTTCATTGTTCTCTCGTATCTCAAGCTGTCCCCATATTCTACTTGATCATTAATTGTTTAAAATACCAAAGCTATCTTCTCGACTTGCTTTCTAGTTTCATCTTGTTATCTCAACTTCTATATTTAACCATTTTATTCAGCTTGTTCCCTCGAACATCATAATTCGTTCTCATCACAAACTGTTCTTCCAACCTATTTGGTTTCCAATTTGATAAGGATTAAGGCTATTCTCGTCTCGCAATTCCAAGCCGTTCTCTTAACTCGCTAAGGTTGTTATCTATACGTTCAGATAATTTCTTCAACTCGCTTGAAATTCGCATTGTCCTCTTTTCTCGCTTGGATTCACAATAGTGCGCAGGCTGTCATCTCAACTCGTTTGAAAGTCGCGTCAATATGCACTGGCGGTCCTCTCAACTCGCCATCCAATATCAAGCTGTCCTCTCAACTCGCTTGAAATTGTGATCAAACGCTTAGGCTGTCCTCTCAACTCGCCTTTTCAATTTCAAGCTGTCCTCTCAACTCGCTTGAAACTGTAATCAAAACGCTCAGGCTGTCCTCTCAACTCGCCTATCAATTTCAAGCTGTCCTCTCAACTCGCTTGAAATTCGCGTTTACATGTTCAGGCTGTCCTCTCAACTCGCCTTTTCAATATCAAGCTGTCCTCTCAACTCGCTTGAAACTGTAATCAAAACGCTCAGGCTGTCCTCTCAACTCGCCATTCAATTTCAAGCTGTCCTCTAAACTCGCTTGAAATTCGCGTTTACATGTTCAGGCTGTCCTCTCAACTCGCCTATCAATTTCAAGCTGTCCTCTCAACTCGCTTGAAATTGCGAATAACATGCTCAAACTGTCCTCACGACTCGCTCAATATTTAATTTCAGTTGTCCCTGAAACGGACTTCAATAACTTGTCAATTTAAAATTTTTTCTACAATTACAGTTAACGTATTCGTAAAATTGCTTATTCATCACATACATCACTTTTTCATATTCACTTTTTCCGAAATGGCAATCAAAAACCATCGAAAGCTACTACTTTTTGCAACATCAGCTTTTACACATAATGTATATTTCAACTACTCACTTAGTGTTTTTCCAATGGGTAATTGTTCACCTGTTTTATTTTAACCTCGTTTGATGTAAATAATTTTCACGTGAACCTTCAACCCGGTTTTATTTTCGTTTTCGGTTCGATTTTATTTCTCATAAACCGAATCATACAGATCCGAGATAACACCTGCCACGGTCGCCAAATGTGCAGACCGGTCCGGCGATCGGTAACAGTACCGGCGCGGCAAAGCACAGGACCAACCTAAACCGGGGGAACTACGCGCTGTTTCACTCGACTTGCTCGCTCGGGTCGTACTCGCTGACTGGCTGACTGGCCGACGTGCACGCTCGTGACGAACTTTCAAGTGGCGGTTTAATCCATCCACACAGTAACACCACAAAACAGCAGCATCCAAAACGTTATCATACAACTGTAGCATCGGGACAACCAACTATTCCACCGACAACCCCGTCACCCCCTCATAAGAAAACCCCTTCTTCTGCTTCTCCATCCGACTCCACGGACAAATGAGTTGGACAAGAGAGTAATGTGTCAACCTCTGCCGCAGAAGTCTTAAGAATCCCACATTTTCCCCCAAACTCCATCAAACATCCTCCAACCCTTTCCAGCCCCCTAGTTTTAAATTTAAATTTAAAAAGAACCCAGGCACATAAAAACTTTTTAAAAGTAAACGGCCTAATAAAGATAGTTCTAGTTAAAAAAAAATATACCTCACTTTATTACTAATCTTTTTGATTATACAAAAAAGTGTTTGTCATTGCACATTTTATGCTTTCATGAAATAATGTTCAAGAAACCAATTTCAGCTTCAATTAAAAAAAAAATCTTGTTCTTCTAAAGGCTCAACTTCACATTCAAAAGGGTTTTAAAAATGACACAAGGCTAAAAAATTCACGCCCTTCATCCAAATATGCTATAAGTATTTTTATTTCAGTCTTTATTTTTTAAATAACTATAACGGAATAGATAAAATGTGAAATGCGAAAAAATCGACAAGTAGCAACTATTCGCTGCGAATCTGAAATAATGGCAACGTCGATAGAACTGTTTCTCGCATAAGGAAAGCTCAGTAGGCCCATGGGTTGCTACGTTTTTGCTCGTTTGAAGTGTGCGTAAAAACACGCTCTCAAACCATTGGGCTCGCTATACATGGGAATTCTCTTTCTGGGTTTCTCATGTATAGTTAGCTAATGCAGAGCAAAGGCGGGAGCAATTCATGGGAGCTTTTCATCAACATGCCCTCTAGCCTAAAATTTCAACACCTATCAAGCTTTCTCCTATTGGCGCACTAATGCCTGTCTATCCACCTTTCTTTCAAATTCTATAAAATAAAATTCTCTCTAGTTTTTATTCCGCCGCACATGCCATTAAAATTATAATCATTAAATAACTTTTGGAAATAGGTAAAAATCATTTGAGAAATTTCTGCATTTTTAATAACCCTAAGAAATTTCAAATAAAGGTTTAAAACCGATTATCAACTTTCCTTAAGAGCGCAATACTTTAATTTTTACGAAAAAAGTTATAGAAGATTTCTATCTGTTACTGTACATTATCCTGTAAAATACGGGGATGTTAACGACATTTAAAAAAAAATTAACTAAATCGAATTTCAGATGTTTTTAAAATAAACATGGAATCCTTTTGCAAGATTTAACAAATTTGTTCAAAGAAATAACTTGATGACTAGAGATTATAGTCCAGGACACCAAAATCTATCGAATTTTAAAATAAAGGCTCCAAAATGATGTTTCCTTGAGTAACCAATGATATTCTGTTAGTAAGTTTTTTAATAGTGAGATGCTTTTATTTAAAAACAAATTGTTTCCAAAATTAAAAAAAAAAATATGTTTAATCTTGATATTTTCATTTCCTTTTTAAAAAAAAAATTTCCGAATTTTATTGACCCGTTTTTTTAAGGTTTACCGAGTTTTGAGTCAAACTTTTTTTTATATTATATTTAAAAAATTGGTCTTTGTTTTTCAATGCTGATTTTTTTTTCTAAAAAAAATAATTTTAAAATGATCAACAATCAACAATTATTATCATTTTGCTGAACAATTTTCAATCAAGATTGATTTCTAACCTGGTCAGAAATTTATTCTTCAATTCGGATTTGATTTCTTTTTAAACCTTTTGTAATTTTATATATGTGTTTTTTATTTCTGTGCACTGATTCTTTGTCCGAAGCTACAAATTCTGGTGTTATACGAAATTTTCATTCGCCTTCTATTTATGGTTTTTCTGAAATATTGTTTTTCAAATTTGTAAACTAGACTGCTTAGAAGTTATTTTCAAGATAATTTCTAGTTCAGAGTAAAGAATATCATCTTGAATAATATATCAGTGACTCACAAGAAATTGCATTAATTTGAAAAATTTATTCTGATTGATTTTGAATCGTATCAGTAAAACTTTCGAGCATGTGTGATATTCATACGTGAGTAAGAAAAACTAGCGGTTATAGAAAAAAATTGACGGATAATCTGAATTTAGGACGCCAAACTTTTCTAATATCAGCTATTGAAACGTAGGCACCAAAAATGCTGTTCGCTTGTGATATTATTGGAATTTTTTTTATATATTTTTTTAAATTTTAACGTTGATGTGCAGTGGGACCGTAGAAAAACGGATGATAATTATTACATTTTATCCGTGCAAAAATACGAGCAGCGAATTCTGGACTCCTAACCGTTGGATAAAAACGACACTGACAAGAACAACAGACTGATAATTCCCTTGAAAAAGACCTCCAAAACTGATCGAAACGTCGGGTATTTCAAAACAAAGTTGTTTGATATACTAAAAAGACCGAAAAAGCCAAAAATATTTAATTAAAAAAAACATAGGTACCGATTAAAATCTTAAAATCAAATAATTTTTATTTCGTAATCTAAACTTCGAAACAAATTAAAAAATATCAAATATTCGTGTTTCATACTATTTCAAGGTCTGAGAATTTGAATTTTGATAAAGCATAAAAAATTTACTTTTTCCAGTGCAGCTTTAAAACATAATTTTTCTGATTTGTAGCCACACAACAGTTTATTTCTAGCACCAAAAATTATCGTTCGAAAGTTGAACCTCGAAAATTTCAAACGTCAAACAATTATGCAACAATTTCAACACATTATAGAGCGTGGAAAAATCTAAGCTAAGTAACACCGAAAATCGGTATTCCATATTTCAGAAACTACTGGACCAAATTAAACGAAATTGGATGATTGAATGATGAAACTCTGATATTTCAATTCTGGATCACCATCATGGATTTTTTTTTATTTTGAATTTTTCTCTTAGGAATTAAGAGTAAAATTATCAAATCCAAATCATAAAAATGGTTTGTTATTTTAAATTTTTTCTTTTAATATTCTGGAATGATGAGTATTGAACATAGAAAATGAATCTAATTTTATATTCAAATGAAAACCCAAGATTGGAATTAGGATTTGGTCCCTATGATAAACCGAACTGGATATCAAGATTAAAAAAACATGAATACAGATTCCACAATCCGGTCATAGGCCGCAAATTAAGATTTAAAAAATGGAATCAGAACATTGGAAATGATTCAAACTTATGCTCACAAGATATTTTTCGGCACTTATCTAGCAGGGCAAATTCGGACTATTTTATCTAAAAACCTTGCAAAATTGTTATCACGCAATTTAAATTTTTCTTCGAATTTGCAAACACCCGGGCAATCAGATAACCTTAGTGAGTCTAATCTTAGTTAAAATTTTATATTCGAGACTAAGGACTGTACCCAAAATTCTTGTGCGTTTTTCGAGTACAGTCTTTAAATATCTATCAACAAGTGAAAAAAATTGGGAAAATCTTTAGTAGAATTGTGAACCTGATAAGATTTTGAGGTTTTGGATTTAGTTGTGAGTCGAGATTGTTACTCTAGATTCGCTTTAGTTGTTCATCAAAACTGATTAAGAACTTAAAATTTTGTAATAAGATAAGAACATTTTGGTTGACATTTTTGTAGCCCCATGGGGGGGGGTTTAACCACCAAAGCCACCGAACCCCCCCCCCCCGTTCCTACGGCCATGGACAGGAATTAGATCAGAATTGGGATTTGATTTAGAATCAATATCAGGATCTAGCTATGTCGGGCCAGGGTTTCATCTGGAACAGGATCTGGATAAGGAACAGAATTTAAAACAGGATCAGAACCAAGATCAACATCAAGATGAGGGTTTCCTAAACTGATCGATTTAGCAAGAGTACTCAAAAGATTTTTTTTTAATATGGACATCTTTTCGAATATACATGAAAGGAAAAAAGAAGTGAAGTGTGTCTAAAGGATGCATCTTGAAAAGGTAAGATTTAGATTTAATTGTAATAGAAATAAACATCAAGCATTACTGTGTGTACTGTCATCGATAAACCTTAAGAAAAAATACTTAAAAAAGACTTTTTGCATCATCTTCTCTACCATCGACTTGTTTATTTTATTGTTTTTGTTCACATATAAATACGCTCCATGAAACATGAATATATCTTGATTCGCCTTTTTTCGACGTGCTGCTACTACAATATATTTACAACGAAGCTTTATTGTTTTCTTCATTCATTTCCTTTACTGGACAGCAATATTCATAGATTTATAAAACACTGTTTAATCTTACTCAACGGGCTTCTTTCCAAAGGCTGAACGTGGATGTGTAAAAACATCCACCGATCAAAGCTAGAACGATCTCAAAATATAAAACATTTTATTTGTCGTTTTTTTCTTGGTCCGGTTTTTTTTTGCGGCTGGCATTTGGCACACTTTCTTTCGCTATCATCAGCGAATCGAATGACGGTAGTCAAACTTGGAAACTTTTTCCTTAAGCTCGTCGTAGGTATTTCTTGTTTTACTTACAATACTAAGTTCTAGTGACATTTTCTTTTTTCTAGTTAATATTTATCTACAAAAATACAATCCCTGTATGGTTCGATGCCCATTGTTTACGTAAAGCTGATTACCGTGATAAAATGGGTGAAATCTACGCTGATGTGGTTTCTTGGTGAGCTTTCAGTAAAATCCTCCGAACGTTCTGACTACACTTTTTACTCAAAGTTTTTTTAAACATGTTTTGTTAACAAATGATACAACAAACAATGATTTCACGAGAATATGAATAATGTTGAGGAATGAGAATTTCTTCTTAATGTTACAAAATTTTGAATTCAGGAATTCCAAAAAAAAGATTGGTGTGTGAGTTGATAATCCGACTTCGGGGTTTGTTTTTTACCATTTTCATAGAGTACAAACACTTATCCAAAAAATGCTTATTTTTAGAAAAACCTGGTTTCGAACTAAGAGTTGAACTCAGTTCAAATTTTGTCACAACAGTTTTTTTTTTAATGTTTAATGAAAAAGATTCGAATGACCTCAAAACCCGACCCCAGACTACCACTCGAAGTCGCACCGAGCAGCGGTGGCCTCGGGCTACATGTCGCTTCGGGAATGGTTCGTGGATCCACCGGTAGATGCCACCGATGAGGTGTGGCTGTGCAGTTGGGAATGTTGCGATTGGCTCGAATGTTGCGAGTGAGGATTGTGATGCTGATGCTGATGGTGCTGATGTTGATGTTGCTGCAGCTGCTGATGGTGGTGATGGTTGTGATGATGATGATGGTGGTGGTGATGCGGATGTTGCGGTTGCTGTTGAGGATGTTGATGCTGTTGCTGTTGCTGCTGCTGCTCCATTCCAGAGGTGAACAAGATCTGGGCCTGTTCCTGACCCATCTGATACTGGAGTAGCTCACTGGAGTTCGTTTCGGCCGTAGCGCCCGTTGAAGATGCCATCATCAGCTGTTGTTGCGAGGCCTGTTGAAGGTTTTGCAGCTGCTGTTGTTGTTGTTGCTGTTGTTGCTGCTGCTGTTGTTGATGTTGCTGAAGATGATGTATCGGAACGGGTGTAAGTTGCATGTATGAGACCATCTCGCCGGGACCAGGCGGTTCACCCGGTAGCTTTGGTTGACCAGTGTCGGTGAAATTGAGCTGTTGATTCGCTTGGAATATCGGTTTCTGATCTGGAGACACGGCCATTTGCTGTTGCTGAAGACTAGGATGTGATGCGAATTGTTGATGAGCTGACTGGTGATGTTGAAGGTAGGACACGTTGCTACTATTTCTACTGTTAATATCATTTGCACTATTACTGTTAGAAGCGGCCGGTGAAAAAGGGAGGGTAACGATCGACGGAAGAAGACCATAGCGAGCCATCAGAAGCTGCTCCTGAACCCTTCGGAGTTCTTCCTGCTGCTGGATGATCAGGTGCTGTAGCTCTTCGTGCTTGCGTTGAAGATGATCTTGAACCTGGTTCTGGGCTGGTGTCAGGACAACTCCCGCAGTTGCCGAGGCCACACTAGCCGAATGGACCGCAAAAGCAGTAGCCGTTGGCGTAGTTGGTGGAATCGGAGAAATGACCCCCGTTGAAACCTCCGCTGGAAAACCGGCCACCGGTTGAACCGGAATAGCTGCCAAATACTGTTGTGGTTCGTTGAATCCCGCTGCTGATCCAATGATTTGTGGTGGAGTGATGATTGTGGCGGCAGCCGGTGGTCTCAATTGATGCGGATGATGACGCTGGAATGCCTCGGATGACGACTGCTGTTGGGATGCTTGCATCATTTGCTGTTGAAGCATATACTGAGACACAGCTACCGATGAAGCCGTATTCTCACTGTCCTGAGATCCCACGGATTTGTTCGAATGAAACGTATTGGAGCGCATCCGTGATTTCTGTAAAACAAAATATGTCAACCAATCATCATCATACCTTCACATCATAAACCTTACCGCACTATGTTGGGTTACGATCGACTGTCGACTAACGTGTGACTCAGACGAAATCGAGGTTGCAGAATCCGAACCAGGACCGTGGTAGGTATTATACCGATGTCTACTCCTCGATGACATCCCCGTGGGCGAAGCTGCCGGCGTATGAGCCACCCTAGAAGTTCTCGAGCTCTTCGAACTCCAAGGTGAGGTGGCCATCAAACTTTGCGACGAACTAGGTTGAAACTTCCGCTCAACACCCACACTTACACTATCGGCGTCTTCGTTAAATTTATTATCTCCACTTGTGGGATTCACAACTGGCCCTCCCGCTTCCTGATTTCCACCCTGATTCCGGACCTGTTTCATGACATCCGCGTAGCTTACGACTCGGTGCGTGCACACCACAAACTCCGGCTTCGAGTTCCACTGATGGTACGTTATGTAGAATCTTGTCTGCAGCCAAATCCATTGCTGACCTTTAGTCAAAAATCGGTAGTAGCACGAAGTACCTTCACCTTTTTGCATTACTAAAAATAAAAATCAAACCTTTTATAAAAACATTCCACACACAATAAAACCACAACTTACAAGCTTCATGACACGACACCACCTTCTCCAGATCATCGAAATGATAGTAATCGTACCCAGACGTCCCAAGTACCTCAAAGGGCAAATATCCGATAATGGGAGGCGCCCGATGATCCAAGAACAGAAACTTCCACTCCAAGCTGTGGCGGGAGGTGAATTCGCTCTTCGAGCTGTCCACTATCGACATCTCCCGGATGAGTTGTGGTGTCTGCAGCCGGCCGGTGCCAACGAAAATGAGCCGAGTGTCCGCATCCGTCATGTAGCCACTAAAGCGCGAGGTCGTCATCAGGGAATCCGCATCGACGTCGCTTCCTATAATACAAATTTGAATATCTTAGAACTGAAAGTTCATAAAGATAAACTTTTTGTAAAAATTTAAATTAGCCTAGAATAAGTTAATTCTTTTCAACCACCAAATAATCAGAAATTAAAGAAAGAGATTATGTTTGCAGTCCAAATCAGATTTGTGTTTTACGCTTGTAACCTCGATTAAAATTTAAGAATCTAGTTTGGAACTTTGTGTCTTGAAGATCGCAGCAAGCCGGTCTCGAGAACGGACGTGTTTTTATTTTCAAAGTCGCGTTTTTCTCGTTTGTATTTTCGCGAATATCAATTTTGACGAACTTAAGGTGTTTTGACGACTCCTGTTTAGAAAGATACATATTACAAGTGATTGAAATGCATCCAAATAATTGAAATAGATGCTTTTCATTGCTAAATTTGGTGTTCTGTTGTGCTTGGTGAATCGTGCGAGAAGAAAATCAATCGTTGATCATACAAAAAAGAAATTCTATTTCTGGTCGTCGTGATTTTCATACTTGAAATCAAATAAGTTAAGTTTCGGTGGGAGGGATATTAATGATCTTATGATTGAGCATCAGTCGATGAGTGTATTTCCGTTAAAATTTTGGTTCTCGTAAAATGTTCATGTACATTTTTCCGAGTAAGGGAATGAAAAAAAAAATAAACTGGAGCAACATTTTCTTTCGGCTTGTAGGTATTTGTTTTTTTTTTAGTTCTTGACATAGCCTACTTATTATGTTCTAAGGTAAACGCGAGCAACCAACTGGAGGTTGATGTTAGGCGGTTGAAATTAAGGGAACAGTGATGTTGACAATATGTGAATGCAATCAATTTGAAGATGACTGGAACCAGGAAAAACAGAGAGACAGCACCTGCGGAAACCTTTGGAGTTCGGTGAGATCGTTTCATTTTAAAATTACTCATTTAAACCTAATTCATCCCAGATTTTTCCCAATTACCAACCAATAGTGTTTAAATTTTAGCAAAATATCATATGAAGCGGTTGGCAGGGAACTCCACGCTTCATTCCTCCCTTGTTCCTGTATATTTCGCGGTTTTCATCACACGGTTGGCCTGGCCGTAGTAGAATCTGCAATGCATGGTAATATGTAACAGATAATACTCTGAAAAGAAAAATTGAAAGACGCAAGTCTTTCATTTTCCATGTTTTGGCCATGTTGATGTAAGAAGAAGAAGAAGTTTGTTTCTTAATAATTAGCTTTAGAATAAAAGTTAAACATCAAACCAATAAAACGAATTTACTACTTAATTGATTGATTGATTGATTGATTGAAGATTACGTACAAGTTCTTTGAAATTCATTATTTTTTATATGTTACATAATAAGAAACCTGTTTGTTTTTCAATTTTTTCAAAGAACTAAATCTTCAAATTGAATCCATTTTTTGTGGTTTCTTGTGGTTTGTTTTTTCTAACTGACATTGTTTGACGATAAAAATTAAATTCTTAATCCAGAATTCAAATTATGAAACTGCGATCTCTTGTAATTTGAATCCATAATTAAATTCTCACATTGATATTTTTTTATCTTGATTATCAAACTTAACTTCGCGCAAAATCTGAATTTTTAATTTCTATTCCGGATCTGAATCCTACCTTTTGAACTTCAATTCAAAACGTTAATACCGCATCTGAAAACGATTTTTTAATTTAAGTTCCAGATTATTATTTCTTTTAATTACACTAGTTTACAAAATTTTGAAAAAATCGTGAACTTTATTGACAGACCAACTTTTTTAATGTGAAAACGGGCGCTGAATCCGAAAATAAAATTCAAAAAATTCTCAGTAGAACAGTTTTCAAGTCAGGCTCCAAATATGAAAATTTGAAAAAATTATAAAAGTACTTTTACTTAGATTAAAATATTTCGGACTGGATAACAGTAATTTGAAATCTCTTTTTTGCATATTAAAGGTGAATAAATTATGTATCGATCATTTGAACTTCATTTTTGCGTATAATCAACAGTATAGTTGATATTCGCGACTTTATGATAGAAAAAACTATAAAAAACGCATTTTTTTAGAGAAAATTTTGTTTCAGTAGAAGTTTTAGATCAAATTCGGTTGGAAATTGAAGAAGTTATGATTGCTTTACCGTAATAGTAATTCTTGCATTTTTTTTAGTAATTTAGCAAACCGCCCAAGTAACCAAAAGTCACATATCTACTTAATCCAGTACGTTTTAAGTTCACATTTGGCTGAGTAAAAGGTACTCGAGAGAAATAAGAACCGTTTTCGCCAAGTGCTTGATTTGGACTTTTGAACGAACATAAAAAGTCTAAACAAGGAGCATATTACATAATTGTGCGTTCTAAGTACCTTAAAAAGTCCGGATATCAATTCAGCCTATCAAGCTTCGTTAAGAACTTCTTGCGAACTATCTGGTTCCATGCGGAACTTCTTACGAACTTTTTGGTTTCCATGCGGAACTTCTTATGAGCTTTTTAGTTCCATGCGGAACCTCTATGGAAATACAATGCCATTTGGTAGTGTAGTGCGAATGGGAAATCCTCAGGCGCCGTGTTCCAGAGATACCTTAATGAATATAAACCAATCTGTACAAAACCCATCTATCTCTTTCTTTCAATTTTGATTGGATTTGTAGGAAAATGTTCTGCAAAGAAAATTATTCCAAGAAATACAAATTTATTCATAGTAATTTTTGATGAGGCTCAGCATTGAGTTATCGAGAATCATTTGGCAATATCTTTTTTTACAAACATAGCCAGTACATGAAAGCATATCGGGAATTGTTTTTAGCAATATGAACTCAAAATTTAAGTTTTTTGCACCTAACTTATACACCTTTAGCTCTGAATTCGTCATATGTTTCCTGTAGGCTAAGTCAGTTTTTGGTTATTTGGTTTTGAGGTTCAAAAAGTAGCGTTTTGGTTCGGTCAGTCTTGCTGGCTGTTGTGTTGTTGTAAGACAATACACTGCAACTACTCCCACTCCTAGCTCCGACGCTTTTATGTGGAATTAAGCGGTGAATTAATTGTTTTAGTCGGAACAAGAAGCTCAAATTAACCTTAAATGCGTGTAGGTATCAACATACTTTATTCACAGCTTTTCAATAAGTTACAATCATATTTAAAAGACTTAATGCCATGCCTCAATCTTTTGGATTCGATTCTTCAGATTCGTTGTTTTTATCTTCCTTGGAAGGCCAAGTACATGCAACAGCAGGGGCTCCAGTTCCTGGAGCATCACCACTACCGGCTGGCATCGAGAGTAAATTCTTTAAACTGGAAGCATGAAGCAAAAATTCCATCAATGCCGATCTGGCACAATATATTCAAGACTTGACAATATAGGACAGGTGTGTCCGTCGAAAACAAGCAAAAAGTTTGCATCCATTCTGTTTTTTTTCGTACTGTTGCACAACACAAATTGAAATCCACACACAACTCGATTATTCAGTTTTCTGGCTCTTTGGATTTTCCTTGACCTACATTGACGTTCCATTCTATTATGTCGTCCAAATGATATGTCCTTTGATAAAAAAGCTCCTTCAAAATTGCTTAATGAGTTCTTCATTTTTTTTTTACTGAAAAAGACATGAACAAGTTTTAAAATCAAAACAAAATTAAACTATTAAACACTCACGTTTAGTTCCAAATGTTGTCCAATCCGGAATGAATCTGTTTGATGCATCGTTTTGTTAATTGCAAATGTTTACAGTTTTTTGTTCTGCGTCTGCCTACTATGAAAAGATTAATCCTAAATATATTTCAAATCGATGTTTTGAAAACAGGCAAACCAAGTACCAGTGATGGTTCAAAGGTAGCATGTTCAGCTCTCATCTAATAGGTCCCGATTCAAATCTTCCAGCATACAAAATTTTCAAGTAAGTACAAATTCATAAAAAGTTGAAAAAGTTACATGAAAATAAAAACTATGTAAATGAAGTAGCTAGACAAAATTAAACTTTTTTCTATTTATTTCACAAAATTCCTTTTTTTCGAAGTCTCATACAAAAGCTGAATAGCCTTCTACTCAGCTTTGACTATGGATCTTTAAAGTATCGATAAGAACTTAAATTTTAGGCTGAGTAGAATGCTATACAGCTTCAAATCAGGGCTGAGTAAGCTTTTAAGAGACCGTTTCATGGAACTTTTGGTTACTTGGGCGCAGTGTACTAATCCTAGTATAGGACGAATTAAACATGGAAAATCTCACTCGCTACAGTTCAGAACTATTTATCAGCTTACCAGAAGGTCACATGCCAATTTTCAGAACGATTAAACCGTGGGGAGGGGTTACTTGAGTCTCAAAAGTGAATTTGATACCTCAAGTATTATGCCCGGAAGGAACAAAAATACTGGTTTTTCATTAATAATTTTTTTCACCACAAGCCGAATGTCTTTTATGATAAATTTAATTAAAGCCTAAGTTAAGAGAAACATTTCACCCGAAGACTGCACCACGATTGGACTTGAAACAAAAAATTTATTCCGATTCAGATTTTTTTATTCAGGTTTAAAATGCTCTTTCGCACTTTTCAACATCTGTGAAATTTTCACTTAACTGTTCTACCCAGCTTTATTAATTTTCAATTCTTTCTCCAAAAATATACAATTTTCCCGATATGTGAAATTTATAAGAATTCAGATCCGGAATAAAAATTCGAAATTGCCAAGAACAAAACACGAAACAGGTGAAAACCACTATTATAAAATAAGATCTGAACTCATTTTCAAGATTGCGTTTTTTGAAAAATCTAAATTTTAATTCAAATTTTAAAACAGTATTATAATATCGAAATGAATTTATAATGCTAATTAAAAGTTGATTAAATAATTTGAACTAAATGCTCAGGGCGGTTAATATTCAGCGACAAATTCAGTCATTTTTGTCATTTTTGTCATTTTTTTCATCATTGAAATTTTTGTCATTTTTGTCTTTTTTTTCATTTTTGTCATTTTTGTCATTTTTGTCATTTTTGTCATTTTTGTCATTTTTGTCATTTTTGTTATTTTTGTCATTTTTGTCATTTTTGTCATTTTTGTCATTTTTGTCATTTTTGTCATTTTTGTCATTTTTGTCATTTTTGTCATTTTTGTCATTTTTGTCATTTTTGTCATTTTTGTCATTTTTGTCATTTTTGTCATTTTTCGTCATTTTGTCATTTTTGTCGTTTTTGTCATTTTTGTCATTTTTGTCATTTTTGTCATTTTTGTCATTTTTGTCATTTTTGTCATTTTTGTCATTTTTGTCATTTTTGTCATTTTTGTCATTTTTGTCATTTTTGTCATTTTTGTCATTTTTGTCATTTTTGTCATTTTTGTCATTTTTGTCATTTTTGTCATTTTTGTCATTTTTGTCATTTTTGTCATTTTTGTCATTTTTGTCATTTTTGTCATTTTTGTCATTTTTGTCATTTTTGTCATTTTTGTCATTTTTGTCATTTTTGTCATTTTTGTCATTTTTGTCATTTTTGTCATTTTTGTCATTTTTGTCATTTTTGTCATTTTCGTCATTTTTTGTCATTTTTGTGATTTTTGTGATTTTTGTCATTTTTGTCATTTTTGTCATTTTTGTCATTTTTGTCATTTTTGTCATTTTTGTCATTTTTTTTTTTTTTTTATTAAGGACCTTTTTGACATTCGGTCCCTCGCTATTTCTTTGTTACAAATTAATACTAAATTTTGTTATACAATTGAATGGATTTTAAATATTCTATCACTTTCATTGCCATTTCTCTGTCGTCTGCCAACACCTCTCGAAGATTACCCGGCACTCCGTGGTTGATTCGTTCTTCTTCCAGTTGTGGGCACGTTGCGATAATATGTTTGACGGTCAAAACTTCGTTGCATCTGGAGCAAAGCGGACGGTCTACTCTGTCCAAAAGGAAAGCATGTGTGAGCAGTGTGTGTCCGATGCGTAACCGAGCTAGTATAACGTCATCTTTTTGATTTCCCAATATGGCTGCTTTAAAGGGTAGAACGGTGTTTTTAACTTCGCGCAATTTATTGTTCAGACTTGTGTGCCATTGCATCTGCCATCGGTTCGTGAACTGTGACTTGACAACTTTCCGTATTTCCTTGTAGTCGACTACTTGATCGACTTGCTCTGGCAATTCCAAAGCCTTTTTTGCTTCGAAGTCAGCTCTTTCGTTTCCGGGGATCCCGATATGGCTGGGGACCCAACAAAAGACTATTTCGGATCCCATTTCGACGATTCGATTTTGCAGGACTTGTACAGAGTCTTTCCATCTGGAGTTTATCTTGCACTTTTCGAGGTTTGTCACAACACTCATCGAGTCTGTACATAATAAGTAAGCTCGAGGTACCTGCTGGGCAACTATCCAGGACAGTGCTCGTTCCACTGCTGCGCTTTCCGCTGCAAAAATGCTACTTATGTTGTTCAGCCGCATTCGAAACACATAATCTTCACTTACTACGCCATAGCCACACTTCAAGTCTTGTTTGGATCCATCTGTGAAGATTGATCTGTGGATACGATATTTTGTTTGTCGTAATTCATGGAAAATTTGTCTGAGGCCGTTCGATGTTGCGCCTAGCGAAAGTTCGCGATGGAGGCTTTTGTCCACATTAAACTTTGATCTTAGCCAAGGCGGGCAATCTGGGATTTTGAATACTGCTGTTCTCAGCAAATGGAGATCTAATTCGGTCATTAAATTTTGTCCTCTGTTTCTGTAAAAATTGGGCTGCACTCTTGGTCGTTCTCCCCACCTTTCGTCGGAGCTTGCATTCCCTTCGCTGCTGCTGCTACTGATACTGGTAACAGTTGCGCCATCCGTTTCGGTGATTTCCTCTGTGCGATCAAAGCTTAGACATCGAGCGGTGTATAGTGTGGTTCGCTGATCGAAAAGTGTTCTCAAACTAGGAATGCCGGTTTCCGCTTGAAGACTGACGACGGGACTCGTTCTGAAGGCACCAATTATCGCTCGAAGTCCTGCGTTGTGTACGGTTTCCAAAGATTGGAATATTTTACCTTCCATGGCTGATAAGATTGGGGCTGCGTACAAAAGTTTTTCCAGTATTGTTGCCCTGTACAGTTTTAAAAGGGTATTTCTATCTCCTCCCCAGGTCCTAGCAGCTATACTCCGAATGAACAAGACTCTTTGTTGGCAAGCAGCTTTCACCTCTTCAGCGTGGGCTCGATATTTCAAATGTTGGTCGAAGGTAACGCCTAAACATTTGTGTTGATTTTTACGCGGTATTAACACACCATTCAGAGTCAGCGTGGTTGGATTTAAAGGTTTCTTCTTATGCGGTGAGCGATAAATAACAGTTGCACTTTTTCCTGCTGATATTTTGAATCCTGTTTTTGTTTCCCAATTTCCTAATTGGTTCAATGCTGTCTGGAGTTTTCCTTCGGTTTGATCGGCGTTTTCGCCAATTGCGATCAAAACTACATCGTCAGCATAAATCAAGCAATGAATATTTGTTGGTAGGTAGTTGGTGAGTGTATTTATCGCCAGAAGAAACATGGTTACGCTTAACACGGACCCTTGACAGAGTCCTGTTTCCATAGCCTTGTTGCTTGACGATTTTCCATTGATCAAAACCTGGAATGATCTGTTGCGTAGCATTTCTTGAAGGAAACTAACCATTTTTCCGCCGATGTCATTACTAATTAGCTGTTCGAGGCAAAGTCTGCGCCAGGTGGTGTCGTAGGCTTTGCTAATATCCAAAAAGGCTACTTGGGCTATTTTGTTTTCGCTGAAAGCAACGCGAATATTTTTCTCCAGAGTGCACAGATGATCTGCTGTGCTTCTGCCTTTCCGAAAAGCGTATTGGTGGTTGTAAAACAGTCTTTTTGTTTCCAGAAGATGAACCAGACGATTATTAATCATCCTTTCGAATACCTTTCCAATGCAGCTGTTAAGGTAGATTGGGCGATAGTTGAGAGGATCTGTGCGTTGTCCTTTACCTTTGAAGATCGGCACAACGAGCGATTTCGTCCATTCCTGAGGGTATACTGATTCATCCCATAAGCGATTGTATGTTTCTAGGAGCAGAGTTTTTCCATCAAGGGGTAGATGTGAGATCATCGCGTAATGGATATTGTCTGGTCCTGGTGTGGATCCTTTCAAACCTTCAAGGGCTTCGTCGAGCTCATACATACTGAAGTTTTGGTTGTGGTAGCCTGAGTCGACGGGAATGGATAACGGATCGGATTCGATTCGGTGTTTATAGTTGAGGAAATTTTCATTATACGCGCTTTCACTAGATACTTTTTCGAATGCGTCGCCTAGCATCTCGCTTATGGCCTGAGGGTCATTTGCTGTTTCGCCCTGGTAATGGATCGAGTTGATTTGGTTGCTCCTTTTCTTACCTTGAACTTTCCGGTAGTTACTCCACATTTCTTTCAATGGGGTCTGTGACGAAAAGTTACCCGCAAGTTCTTCCCAGCTTTTTCTTTTCGCTGTCGTAATAGCTTCTTTCGCAGCAGCATTGATATTTCGATAATTACTCACCAATTGATCGGGGTTTGATCTATTGGCTTTTAGCTGCCTCAAAGCTTTCCTCCGTTTTCTCACGTGTTCCGCAATGTCCTTATTCCACCAAGGGACACACTTCCTCCCGAGAATTTCATTTGACTTAGGAATTGAAAGCTCTGCTGCTTCCAGGATAGATTTAGTCATATTTTCGACCTGGCGTTCCACGTTATTGTCTCGAAGGAAGTTGAGTGCACCTTGATACTGCTCCCAGTCGGCGTCCTCAATTTTCCACCTAGCTCGACTTTTTGGTGGTGTGATATTTCCAGGGAAAACAACGCTGACCGGTAAGTGGTCGCTACTATAGGCATCTGGTGTCACATTGAATTCTAGTAGACCAGCCAGCTCATCTGTACAAAGAGCTAAGTCCAGGCACGACATACTCTCGTGACGCTGATCGACGTACGTAGGCTCTCCGTTGTTTAACACAATTAGATTATTTTCCTCTGCGAAATCGGCAATCGTTCTACCGCGAACGCTGGCGTGGTTCGAGCCCCACAATGGATGGTGGGCATTGAAGTCTCCAATCATAAGTAGAGGTTTCGGGATTTGGTTGATAAGAGCAGTAAGTTCGGTGTTGGCGATGTTTTCTCTTGGTGGCAGGTAAATGTTGAGTACGTTTACGTTGAACGGTGTTCCGATTTTAATCGCTACAGCCTCAAGTGGACTTTCAATATCGATTTCCTCGCTTTCGATGGTTTCCCTGATCGCCGTGACAACTCCTCCTGCTGCTCGATTTCCATGCAGTCGAGGTCGATGGAAAACTTTAAATCCAGTTATACGGGGGCAATTTCGGGAATGACACATAGACTCTTGTAGACAGATAACTTGCGGCTGATGTTCTTGAATCAGGATATCAAGCTCGGCTTTCTTGGGTCTAAGTCCTTGCACATTCCACGAAATTATGCTTGGGGGGTTGTCGGGTATCCTTGAACTGGAAGAACGATGAGTAGGCTGGCGGAGCACGGGTTGAGGTATGACGGCCCCGCTCCCGCTTCCTCGATCGTCTTCCCCTATATTAAGGGGTGGGGTGGTTACTTTCTCTTCACCGGTCCCCAACCAGTTTTCAATAAAGCTGCTAGGCTGTGTGGTTTCGTTTGTTCCGTAAGAGTTTCCTGTTGGGTCGCGTTCGTTGGTGCCGTTAATTCCATTTGTTCCATTAGAATGTCCTGTCGGGTTCCTGTCATTTATACCATAATTTCTAGTTTCGTTGTCAATATTTCCTAAGTCGTGTCCGTTTTCGAGTGCAAGTTCATTCATCAGTCGATTAGTTTTTTCCATTCTGGTCATTTCTATTTTTTGGCGGTCGACCTCTCCTTTTTACAAAGATTTCGGGCTCACGTTGAGTCTCGTTGGTATTTTCGGTTTCCATAGTTGGACACAGCGGCAGTGAGTTTTTTGAACTCAACCTTTGCTTTTTCAGCATTGGTGTGTCGTCGTTCGTGGAAGTTTTCGCTTTAACGGAGGTTGATGGTTGGTTAACTTCTGTTTCCATTTCTTCTTCTGATCCAGTTTCGGAAATGTCAAGATTCTCTTCTGCGACCTTCAGTTTTGCTTTAAGCAGGTAAAACTCCTTCGCGATTTTCCTGAGGTTTTGGACTTCTAATCGCAGTTTCTCGATATCTTCGGTTTCACGTGCACGATTTTCATTTTTCTTGAGAGCTGCATTTTCTTCTAACAACTTGGCGATCTGCGTGTCTTTCTCTTGATCTTTTCTGATCTGTTCCAGACGTTGTTGTGCTCCACACACACTGGCATAGGAATTTTCCGCGTGCTTCTTGGCGTACTCTTTCCTAGCTTCACCGAACGATATTCCACTGTCGACTTTAATTTTGATTATCTCTTCCTCTTTTTGATAAACTGGGCATTTTCGAGATGTCGGGGAATGGCTCCCTTTGCAGTTCTTGCAATAAGGGTCTTCTTCACATTCTCCTTCCTTTTCAATTTCGTGGCTTTTGAAACAGTTTTTGCATGTCTGGTCGTTCTGACATTTATCTTTGGTGTGGCCGTAGGTGCAACATTGGTAGCATAGCAGTGGGGAGGGGTAGAATACACGAGTTCTACAGTTGATGATTCCTACTCGTATTTCTCTCGGAATAACTGTACCAGAGATCGTTAGTACGACTGTTGGTGTATTTACCTTGGCTTTATCTTCCATTCGTGTTATTCGACGTACTTTCATCACGCCTTGTGCTGATAGTTCAGCTACGAGCTCGTCTTCGGTTAAGTCGATCGCTTCTTTGCAGCTAATCACGCACCGGCAAACGTTAAATATCGGGTGAGGAATTACTTGGATTTTAGTTCCGTCAATAAGCTCCGTCATATTCATCATTTTAGCTGCTAGTTTTGAACTGCGGGTTTTGATGACGTACTTTCGTCCGCTGTCTTCCGTGTATGCGGATTCAATTTTTCCCATGGACTGGTCGATTGATTTGCTCAGAATGAACGGGTTTTTCGGCAACGGTTTCTTTTCATCTACTGGGCTCAGAGACAAGATGATAAGTTTTCCGAAGGTTCCAAGTCTGTCCATATACTCTGGCAGCGTACGGTCATTTTTATCGGGAGGGTCACCTGTTGTTGTTACCCCCGTGGGGGTATTTGCTGCAGCCATGACGGCTGCCCGGGGCGTAAACTCTTGTTGGACGGCCTTAGAACGATTTTTCTACCTCTCACCGATAAATCCACAAGACAATCGATGCGTTCTCACCGTGGTGAGGAACGACTACCCTTTTACCTTTATACACTTCGGTTCACCCAAGGGTTAAAGGTACAAGTGACCGGCAATGCGTTTCCGCCTGAGCGGGTAACGTCTACGCTTTTTCCTATTTGACTACTTTGGCCAAGCGTTGAAGGTCCGACCAAAGTAGGGACGTTTTACCCTTTTTTCCCCCAGAGACTTGTTCAACACGTCCAAAAGGTACAAACAAGCCCTGTACCTCAACGATCAATTTAAAAGCGATCGAGTTTGATGGGGCCGCACGGTGTCTTAACTACTCCACACGTGGGTGAGCTTCCAAAAATTGACAGCAGATGTCTCACTGTTGGCAAGGAGATATTGCTGTTGGTGGAGCTTTTTCGCTTGCAACTAGGAGGCTAAAGCTTTAGCCCTGCGAGCTTTACTTGCAAGCAATGTTGCACGCAGCTGCAACCTAGTTGGCTTTTTGACAGCTAACCAAAACAAATACAGCTGTCTTCACTAGTTGCGGCGAATGATAAAGTCTATTTTATTTATCTTACAACGCGCTTCGGCAAAAACCTTCACTTCCTTCGAACACTTTGCGTTCTAGTGTTTGAACTCGAAGTAACGCCTATTGAAAGGTTAACGATTTTCGCACGAAATTGAGATATCAAAATTCGACCGAACGAACTGGGTTGTTTTCAATACCATAGGTACAAAACGTGTTCCTTGTCATTTTTGTCATTTTTGTCATTTTTGTAATTTTTGTCATTTTTGTAATTTTTTGTCATTTTTGTCATTTTTGTCATTTTTGTCATTTTTGTCATTTTTGTCATTTTTGTCATTTTTGTCATTTTTGTCATTTTTGTCATTTTTTGTAATTTTTGTCATTTTTGTCATTTTTGTCATTTTTGTCATTTTTTGTCATTTTTGTCATTTTTGTCATTTTTGTCATTTTTGTATTTTTTGTCATTTTTGTCATTTTTGTCATTTTTGTCATTTTTGTCATTTTTGTCATTTTTGTCATTTTTGTCATTTTTGTCATTTTTGTCATTTTTGTCATTTTCGTCATTTTTGTCAATTTTGTCAATTTTGTCAATTTTATCTATTTTTGTCAATTTTGTCAATTTTGTCAAATTTGTCATTGTTGTCAATTTTGTCCATTTTTTCAATTTTTTCAATTTTTTTCAATTTTTTTCAATTTTTTTTCAATTTTTTCAATTTTCTCAATTTTTTTCAATTTTGTCAATTTTTTTCAATTTTTTCAATTATGTCATTTTTGTCAATTTAGTCAGTTTTGTCAATTTTGTCAATTTTGTCAATTTTGTCAATTTTGTCAATTTTGTCAATTTTGTCAATTTTGTCAATTTTGTCAATTTTGTCAATTTTGTCAATTTTGTCAATTTTGTCAATTTTGTCATTTTTGTCATTTTTGTCAATTTTGTCAATTTTGTCAATTTTGTCAATTTTGTCAATTTTCTCAATTTTGTCAATTTTTTTATTAATTTTGTCAATTTTGTCAATTTTGTCAATTTTGTCAATTTTGTCAATTTTGTCAATTTTGTCAATTTTGTCAATTTTGTCAATTTTGTCAATTTTGTCAATTTTGTCAATTTTGTCAATTTTGTCAATTTTGTCAATTTTGTCAACTTTGTCAATTTTGTCAATTTTGTCAATTTTGTCAATTTTGTCAATTTTGTCAATTTTGTCAATTTTGTCAATTTTGTCAATTTTGTCATTTTGTCAATTTTGTCAATTTTGTAAATTTTGTAAATTTTGTCAATTTTGTCAATTTTGTCAATTTTGTCAATTTTGTCATTTTTGTCATTTTTGTCATTTTTGTCATTTTTGTCATTTTTGTCATTTTTGTCATTTTTGTCATTTTTGTCATTTTTGTCATTTTTGTCATTTTTGTCATTTTTGTCATTTTTGTCATTTTTGTCATTTTTGTCATTTTTGTCATTTTTGTCATTTTTGTCATTTTTGTCATTTTTGTCATTTTTGTCATTTTTGTCATTTTTGTCATTTTTGTCATTTTTGTCATTTTTGTCATTTTTGTCATTTTTGTCATTTTTGTCATTTTTGTCATTTTTGTCATTTTTGTCATTTTTGTCATTTTTATCATTTTTGTCATTTTTGTCATTTTTGTCATTTTTGTCATTTTTGTCATTTTTGTCATTTTTGTCATTTTTGTCATTTTTGTCATTTTTGCCATTTTTGTCATTTTTGTCATTTTTGTCATTTTTGTCATTTTTGTCATTTTTGTCATTTTTGTCATTTTTGTCATTTTTGTCATTTTTGTCATTTTTGTCATTTTTGTCATTTTTGTCATTTTTGTCATTTTTGTCATTTTTGTCATTTTTGTCATTTTTGTCATTTTTGTCATTTTTGTCATTTTTGTCATTTTTGTCATTTTTGTCATTTTTGTCATTTTTGTCATTTTTGTCATTTTTGTCATTTTTGTCATTTTTGTCATTTTTGTCATTTTTGTCATTTTTGTCATTTTTGTCATTTTTGTCATTTTTGTCATTTTTGTCATTTTTGTCATTTTTGTCATTTTTGTCATTTTTGTCATTTTTGTCATTTTTGTCATTTTTGTCATTTTTGTCATTTTTGTCATTTTTGTCATTTTTGTCATTTTTGTCATTTTTGTCATTTTTGTCATTTTTGTCATTTTTGTCATTTTTGTCATTTTTGTCATTTTTGTCATTTTTGTCATTTTTGTCATTTTTGTCATTTTTGTCATTTTTGTCATTTTTGTCATTTTTGTCATTTTTGTCATTTTTGTCATTTTTGTCATTTTTGTCATTTTTGTCATTTTTGTCATTTTTGTCATTTTTGTCATTTTTGTCATTTTTGTCATTTTTGTCATTTTTGTCATTTTTGTCATTTTTGTCATTTTTGTCATTTTTGTCATTTTTGTCATTTTTGTCATTTTTGTCATTTTTGTCATTTTTGTCATTTTTGTCATTTTTGTCATTTTTGTCATTTTTGTCATTTTTGTCATTTTTGTCATTTTTGTCATTTTTGTCATTTTTGTCATTTTTGTCATTTTTGTCATTTTTGTCATTTTTGTCATTTTTGTCATTTTTGTCATTTTTGTCATTTTTGTCATTTTTGTCATTTTTGTCATTTTTGTCATTTTTGTCATTTTTGTCATTTTTGTCATTTTTTGTCATTTTTGTCATTTTTGTCATTTTTGTCATTTTTGTCATTTTTGTCATTTTTGTCATTTTTTTCATTTTTGTCATTTTTGTCATTTTTGTCATTTTTGTCATTTTTGTCATTTTTGTCATTTTTGTCATTTTTGTCATTTTTGTCATTTTTGTCATTTTTGTCATTTTTGTCATTTTTGTCATTTTTGTCATTTTTGTCATTTTTGTCATTTTTGTCATTTTTGTCATTTTTGTCATTTTTGTCATTTTTGTCATTTTTGTCATTTTTGTCATTTTTGTCATTTTTGTCATTTTTTTCATTTTTGTCATTTTTGTCATTTTTTTCATTTTTGTCATTTTTGGCATTTTTGTCAATACCGTCCATTTTGTCCATTTTGTCCATTTTGTCAATTTTGTCAATTTTGTCAATTTTGTTAATTTTGTCAATTTTGTCGATTTTGTCAATTTTGTCAATTTTGTCAATTTTGTCAATTTTGTCAATTTTGTCAATTTTGTCAATTTTGTCAATTTTGTCAATTTTGTCTATTTTGTCAATTTTGTCAATTTTGTCAATTTTGTCAATTTTGTCATTTTTGTCATTTTTTTCATTTTTGTCATTTTTGTCAATTTGGCCAAAATTTTCAATTTGGACAGTTTTTTCCTGTTTCATCAATTTTGTCAATTTGCATTGTCAATTTTGTCAATTTTTTCAATTTGTTCTAATTTGTGATTCTTGTTGATGATGCCAATTTGGTAAATTTTGTCTATTTAACCAATATTCTGATTTTTGTCGATTTTGTCGCTTTGGTTAATTTTGTCATTATTGTCAGTTTGGTGGATTTTGTTAATTCAGTATTTTTCGTCAATTTCGCCAATCTTGTGTATTTTGTCAATTTGATCAATTTTGATAATTTTGTAAATTTTTTCAATGATTTCACTTTGTAGTTTAAATTGCGACCCAGAGATGGGTCTTGACTCAAACATTCAGTCAGCGAAACTTTTTTTTTTGCAGAGAAATGAATCCAACTTAGATGAAATTTCAGGGACTAGATAAGAGAAAATCGATGTTGAAAAACATGCGAAAAAAATTCGCCTTGTCTCCCGGTGAGACTTGAACCCACATCTTGCGCCTCTCCGGGGCCCATGTATTAACATTCTACTACAGGAGACCAACCTGGCGTATGAATATTATACTGGTTGAGTGTCGATGTCTATCGGAATGAAGGGAATAGTTCTCCCATGTGATCATAATCATTTTTCTTGGTCTATTTCTATTCCCATCATTTCATCTTACGGTAGTTGGAATCAAGTTTGGACATTTTTAGGCACGGCAAGATTTGCATTGCCTTCTCATATCCTCCGGGAGACAAGGCGAATTTTTTTCGCATGTTTTTCAACATCGATTTGTAGTTTAAGGAATTTATATTCTAGTCTTCCGAAAGCGTTTTGATTACTCGAAGAATAAATCAGAGTTCGATTAAAAGCTGTAAACCGGATCAAACATCGTGAATAAAATGTACAAAAACATTTACAAAAAAAACATCGGTGCTAAGTATCGCAAAGTTTGAGGAAAGAAGATTTTGGCCATGTAATTGTACAATAGTGACTAAGTGGCCAGACCTTTTTTATGTTGAATGGTATGCCGATTGGCCTATTTTGAGGAAGGGTTGGCGAATCTTCCGGTCCAGGGTATTGAATTTTTTTATTTTATTTTTGAATATTGCACCGCTCTGAGATTACCTCTTCGATTATCCTGGATGAAACGTTAGGACCCTTCTTAGAAGTTGTTGGAAGCGCTGTATGATGATTGATTGCGTTTGAGTTGAAATTTCAACCTGCACTGAGAGGGAGGCTTAAGCCGGGCACCCTTAAAGAACGCCTCCGCAGCCCTTCATTAACGAAGGTGGCGCTAAAGCTGCCGAGTGTTAGGACAAATTCATTCGTCACAGATCGATTGAAAAGAACGAATTTACATCTATTTTTTATAACTTTTTTGTAACCATAATCTTAAAACTTAAAAAAGCATGCATATGTCCAACATACAGTTTTTAACATTAGCTTTTTTAGTCAATAAGTAAATTTCTATAGGAATTGGTGAGTGATCTAAAGCCTTTTTCCGAAGCATGTTTGAAAGATGTTTTTCTTCGACCTTGAATAACATAAAAACGAGCGGTTGTAGCTGAATATTGTCTCAGTATTATTTTTGAGCTACGTTATAAGGTTTTTAAACCTATGAATTATGTACGATTTGTACGGTTGAGAAACAAGCGAGATAAAACGATTTTAGGTGAAGAGTGTATAATTAACACTCCTAAATGGTGTTTTTTGTCAGGGCCTTCAGGGAGTGTTTCATAAATTCAAAGGAAATTCCAAAAGAACTTTTGTTATTTGGGTGTGCCTAACGAAAGTTACAAGCCTTCAAACTTGCTATAGTGTCATATTGACAATCTATGACGGATTAGGGTATAAAATGTACATTATTTGGTTTATTGAGACATACATATCATACAATCAGGCTTATTTCCAAAAATCAGGAAAAAGCGGATGCTTATCAGGTTATCAGGATGGGTCTCAAAAACTCAGGAAAACGTGAAAAATCAGACATATTGGCAACCCTGCTCCTGCGTGTTGAACCCTGATGAAAAGTTCCTTCAAGTTTAGAAACACTGTTTTCTAATTCCAAATTTCGATTCAAAACCGTCAAACGTTTTTCAAATGAACTAGATTTGTTCAAATAAAAATAAATCAGGAGAAAGTTACTCACTAAAGTACCCGGTGAACTGTACCAGCTCGTACGAAATCTCCGCCCGATAGTCGGCCGTTCCCCGTTTAATGTAACAGCAGAATGTGACCTGATTCTCCCGTGAAATTCCCGTCTGCAGCGGATCCACCACAGCCGTCGGATTGAGCAAAATGTTGTACAGATCGTTCTGATCATCCTCATACACCATATCATACACCGTCATGTTGAGCAGGTCACTCTAAAAATGTTTGTAGTTTCTTTAGATGAATTCATGATGTCGAATTTTACGAACTCACAGGTAAATGTCCCAGCAACGAGGTGATACTTTCCGAGGCGTAGAAAACCCTCCCAGTTGATGAAAATACAATTATAAATCCGTCCAACGCTTCCAGAATGAGGTGGGTGAACTCTTCGTTGGACAGGAAGGACGGCTTCCAGTCAGTCTGGATCTCGTGAACCCGTGATCGTACCGCAATTTCGTTGTGGCTCTTGAGGAAGGCAATCGTCGACTTGAGCACGGTACTTTTGTCCATCTTGCGGCTGTTCGAAGACACCATCGAGCTGAGCTCATTCACGAGCAGGTTGAATTGATCTCGGCGCTTCTTTTCGCTTAGATTCCGAGATTTTCTGAAATAAAAATTACATTAAAACATGTTAATTCAGATTGGATAAGTTAAAGTAGGTACCTTTTGGTTTCATCCTTGTCATCGGGATCGTCATCCATTCTACCGGGTGATAGTGGATCCATCATTTTGTTGGGAAATGTTAAGACACAAAACTCCAAATTCTCTCCCGACGATAAACTTTACTCTAACAATGACTAAAATTGTTTTCTATAATCTAAATATCACATTCAGTTGCCTTATTCGGTTGGTAAAATCTAATTGCACTATACAAACGGTAGCTTTTGTACCGCTTAAAAAGTTTCTCAAATGAGAGGTAAAGTTTGAAACCGTCGCGTCGTGTTGTTTTGTTTGTCGATATCTTCAATCGATCATCAGCATCGGGATTTACTTGATCTTATGTAACGTTGTTGACGTAATATGGTATGCACAATTCTGCTAAACTTAATAAATTCGTCAGCTTGATCATAGTTCGTTTGGGTTGTGGGTGGTCCTGAACCTGAAAGTGAAAAAAAAGAAAAAAAAATGTTACTTCAATGTTGGAAAAAATTATAAAAATGGTTGCCTGAAAAAAAAACCTCAAAATCATCTGTTACTAAAACTAGAACTAGGAATTCTACACGCGCCACCAGGTGTTATGCAATTCAAGAGTATCAATGTTTTTGTTTTTCTACCAAGCTTGGTAAGAATCACTTATGACGATCAAGTCAATGGTAAATAAATCACTTATACTGCGATACTAGTTTAAAAGTGTGAAATTCGTGTAGAAAGCTCTAGTCAGACGCTATCGCATCAAACATTTATAGATGGACTTTCAAGTGCAAACATTTCCAACCGTGAAACTAAATAGAGGCACTAAGAATAAGAAAAGCACTTGAATTTTAAAAATGACATATCATTCTATAGCTCAATCAATGAATTTATGTCTGTCTGTTCCCTATAGACTCGGAATTTACTAGGGAAATTTGAGAGGGAGCCTCCCAAACAAATGAATCATGATTAAAGAACTAAGCAAGCAAAAGGGTCCAAGTTTTGCGCTGGAGAGTATTTGGATACGACCAAAATTTCTATGATTATTTAAGACCCTCTTTCCTTTCAAAGGGGGAGAAAGAGAACTCCCATCCAATTTTGAACATAGCTTAGCTTAGCTTGATCGACTACTCACATCCACCTTAAATTGTCAAATCCAAAATGAGAACTTCCATCCAATTTCGAACATAACTCAAAAACTTTTCAAACAAGTGGTACCAAATTTGGCACGGGAGGATATTCGGATGTGAGGAATGTTTCTTTGATGATTTCAGACCCTTCCTTTTTGAAAGGGAAAATAGAAAAACGGAGGAGGTTAAAATCCATTTTTTTTTTGAAAGTTTATTGTGTTTGGAGAGAGCGGCTCCTATACAATTTTGTACAAATCTCGAGACTATACTAACAAATGGAACCAAGTATTGCATGGAGGGGTATTTGGATACATGGAATATTTTAATGATGATTTGAAGCCCCTTAAATTTTTTTTTGCGTAACGCGAGAACTTATCAAGCAAATGAAATCAAATTCAGTATAGCCGGGTATTTTTATACGAAGTATATGTATGTATATATAAATTTGAAACCCCTCCGTCATTTGAAAGGGTTGGTAGAAAAAAAGGCTTCCATCCAATTTTTGTATAACTCGAAAGCTTATCGATCGAATGATACGAGAAATACTTCAATGATTATGACCCCTCGCTCCAGGGCCGTGCGAAGGACCCGCCCATGGGGGGGGGAGGGGTTCTAAATTCAGATTCAACCAAAAAGTTATGACAATACCAAAAATACACAAGAAATATGAAAATTGATTTCTAAACCATTTTCGTACTTATTATTATCACACAAACTCAAAAAATAATTAATTTTACTCATAATCAACATTTTCAAAACGAATCAGAATTAATGTTACAAATCAATGTTATTTCCGGTAAGTGATTGATAAATTATTGAAAATAATGTACCTTATTCTGAAGCTCGGAATCTGGACTAGAAATTTGCTTGGAAATAAATTCTAAGCAGTCTAGGTGTCAAATTTGAAATCAATACTTCCAAAACTCCAGAAAAGGAATGAAAATTAAAATTTCAAATAAAGCTTCGGACATAAAAATTAATGCACAGATATAGAAAACATAAGATATAACACCAGTTTTTTTTTTTAAACCTGAATTCTAAAATAAATGTCAAAATTCTAAAATAAAATCATGATTGAAAATTGTTAGAAAAATTATAATGATTGTTATTTATTATTCATCTAATTTTAAATTTCATTTCTTCATTTTCAATTAAAGGATTGATTAAAAAAATTCACTGTAGTATCTTGAATTTGGAAAAAAATAATCACGATTAGAAATTTCAATTTTTAATAAGGAAAAAACACTTTAAATTTGGGAAAAATTATATAATAGCTGAAAATTGAATTTTATTTGATGGAAACAAGAAAATATTAAATTTTATTCAATATTTCCAGTGATCAAAGCCAAAAATAAATCCCTTTTCCAAAACATAATAATAACTTTATAAATTTATGATACAACATGTTCAAATGTACTGAAAAATTACAGATTGGGAAATGATCAATAAATAACTGATGAATTAAAAATAAAAATTAATAACTCCAAGTTTTGTTGTAAATATTGAAAGCACAAGAATAATACAAATTTAGTAAACATTGCGCATTAAAATTTACCATCAAAGTTGCTACTTCGAATCAAATTAATTGTAGATAAGATACATTAAAAATCATGATTGAAACACATAATTTGATAGAATGAAAATAAAAGAATTATTTATAAATTTTCAATCTAAAGTTTAAAAGTTTAAAATTTTAAGATAAACATATTTTGTCGCTATCAATTTGAATAATGAGTCCAGAAAAAAACGGAAGGTGGAAACTCTGTTTTTCTTATTAAAAATTTAGATTCAAAGGCAGAGGATTATATTTTTAGAACACAAAAATTCAGATTTGAAAAACCAAGACAAACTTATGAAAAATATTTCATAAAATTCAAATTGTTTACTGTAAAATACGGCTAATGTGTTTGAAAGTTAAAACAAAATATGAAGATGAAAAAGATAATTTTTTGAATATTTAAAGGATTTTTTCAATAAACTCGTCTCATCATTTAAAAAAACGAATTTAATTGATTACTTAAAAGAACAGGATTTTGGTACTTATCATTGAATGATTGATTTGGATTTAAACTTCCTGAACTCGAATCTTTTGTCAAATTTTATCTATCACCTTGCGTTTTAGTGATGGAGTTTATAAGCTTCAAAATATGTCAGTTTTAAGAGCAATCAATCATTGATAATTGATAAAGTAACAAATCGACGAATACAGAAAAAAAATCTGATTCTGAATTTGGTTGTTATACGAGATCAATTCAAAGATGATGATGCATGATCTAAAAAAGTTAAATTCTACAGTTTATAAAAATTTGGAAAGATATCATTACAAGTATTTCTGACATTACTGAATAAAATTTAAAAAAATTGAATTCATTTAAAAAAAAAAGTTCAAACTTGCAACACGATTTGATTTTTGCTTTAAAAATACTTAAAATTCAATTTGGTTTAAACCTTAATTAAAAATGGGGAACAGTATACAAATTGAAAACTTCTATATTTATTCACAGAACTCAAAATTACTTTAAATCTTGAGGAAAGTTGAAAATTGATTTATACCTTTATTTTTAGATGATGTGTTTTTGTTTTAAAGTTTTGTCAAAAAATTCAGCAATTTCTTGAATAATTTTAAGGACACCCAAATTAGTCAATATTAGCTTTAAAATTCTTTGCACCTCGAGTGATGTTAATTTTGTGGCCTTGTGTAATTTATCAAAAAGTTTTTGAATGTGATGTTGAGCATTTAGAAGAATAAGAAACACAAAATTTAATTGAGACTGAAGTTGGATTCTTGAAAAATATTTTATATAATTAAGAAGATAATCTAGGTATAAGGTTTTTATTTGCTAATTCTGATGACCATCGTGAGTCATGATGTATGACTTCCAACTTGTTGATGTATAAAATAAGTATCCGATGATTCAATTTTGAAGTTAAATTGGTTGGTTTCATATTCTGAATTTATTTGGTTACACTGCTGAATAAAAACCCATTCTTAAGACGAGGTATGTATGCAAGTTCGTTTGCAAAAGGTAGATCAAAATGAAAACCGAAACTTATAATTAAAAATTAGTTTAAAATCATGATCCATATGTGCCATATGTATGTAATGTCGTATAACAAATTCCCAACGGAGACGAGAAAATTTTTTGACATTCTTTCTAACACTTATTTAACACCTTTTAAGATATAGCAATTTCTCTTTACTACTTCGAAAATTGTACTTGGAAAAAATCTTCATGGGGGGGGGGGGTTAAAACCTTAACCCCCCCCCCCTCCGTTCGCACGGCCTTGCCTAGCTCCTTTCGAGTGAAGATGGGAAGCGAAAAGGGGATCTCTGAAATGTTTCTATGATTTTTTGAAATAAATCACTTCTCCCGATATGTATCCCAGTTCAAATCATAATATTTATAGTTGGTCGAAAAGTAATCAGAAATATGATTGAATAAAAGTGGAAAATTGTTGGAAATACTATACTTTTCTTTGCGTGTTAGAACAAAATTCTGTTCAATTTTTGGATAAAAGCCTCCACCTGTCGACATTGCACGGCAGCAATTCGAGCATGAAAATTTGACTTAAAAATATCCTGTCGGAAAAATAGCATGTTTTCCAACCTGTTCAGTCCATTCGAGTAGTCTCAAATAGAGTGTCCCACCCGGGATTTCCCTACCGGTAATTTCCAAATCCCGGGAATGGCTTAAAGATCCCGGAAATTCGAGAAGAAAATAAAAATTACTAACTGCTACTACTGCTAAATTACTAAAAAATCAGGCGATCTAAATTGGAAAATGGATCAGTTTGAGCTAGGAAAATGATAGTCGTACACTGATATATTAGACTGAGTCGATTTGGGGTCATTTTTGAATTTCTCAAACCCTAGGGTCTTAAAAGCTTCGTCTTGGTCCAAAACTCATCTATGATTTTTTGCAGAATTTTTAAGTAACGTTTACATGAGTAAATTTGAACTTTTAGGTTTGTATGGGAAAATTGAATATTTTGTACTGAAAAATCAACATCATTTATGTTTCTTCTGTGAAACCGAGTCAGCTGATGATTTTTGTGCCAATTTATAAAATTCCTCAACGAAATTTTCCGCTGAACAACTTTGTTGAAGACCGTTACTTCGTATTATATTAGACAAAAAAGTTATTAGCTGTTTAACAGGGGTATGACTTTACGCATTGATAAACCATAAATTTAATGGACATCACTGCATGGTGCCTTGCGAGGTATTGCATGACTCCAGCAGTGATGTCAATTGAATTAATCTATATATATAAAAATGAATGTTTGTCTGTCTGTCTGTTCCCTATAGACTCGGAAACTACTGAACCGATCATCGTGAAACTTGGCATCTGAGGGTTTTTGGGGCCGGAGATGGTTTCTATAATAGTTAAAACCCCATCCGACTTAAGAGAGGAGGGCCTCCCATACAAAATTTGTAGTTTTCCGAAACAAATTAAAGTCATGACATCCATTTTCTCGAGATTTTTTTTTCCATTGGGCGGTTTGTTTTTCGTCTCCATGGTCGAGGCGTCGCAAACATACGTCGCGAGAGGATAGTAACCATGGCATAGCATACTGATCAGTGGGAATATTTTGGCGTCGGACGTCGGGATTCGTAAGTAAGTAAGTAGTAGGAATATTTTGGCGCGTATTTCTCAACCAAGCATATTTTCAATGCAAGAGGTGGCGATATGAAGCATTGATGTGATTTTTTTTCTACTTGATTCCTAGCTCATTTGTACAGCACATGGTTATGAATGACGCCTAGATGTGATCCAGATTGACATTTTGCCGATCGAATAAAACATATACTCTTTTTTTGCCAAAATCTGAAATTGAAAAGTCATGTCATGGCATCTATTTTTAGAGATTTTCTTTTCTTTGAGGGGTTTGTTTTTCGTCTCTATGGTTGAGCAAACGTCGTCGCAAGTGGATAGTAACCAAAGCATAATGTTCATTGATCGCTGAAAAAATTTTAAAAATAGGCGCCTGTTTCTCAATCAAGTAGGTAGGCCTATATTTCTTATGCACGTGGGGCGATATGCAACCTAGATATGTTTTTTCTTACCTAATTGTACACAGCATGTGGAAATAAATGACGCTTAGATGTGACACGGATTGGTATTTTATCAATTGAATCAAAAGCAATTGAAAGATTTGCAAAAATATTTCCATATTTGATGTCCATATAGCATTTGTTGTCTAAAAATATAAATTTAGTTCTGATGCTAATGAAGTAATGGTATGACACTTTGCGGACAATTGAAAAAAAAAACTGAAAGTAAAGAATTTACATACAGATTTTTAATTCATTTTGCCTACAAGGTTATTTTTGAATCATATTGATAACACTAACAGAAATATGAATAAGATGTTTTCAACAGAGGTAGATCGGAAACATTTTTTTGAACATGTAAAAATGTACTTAACTGAAAAAGAAGTTCAAAAATCCGATCCGACACATGAACTGATTAAGAGCCTTTTCTTCAAATTAGATAACATAGGACTGACGAGTTCATAAGTGAAAGGTATCAGTGAAATAAACTGACTTTTATTGACCAAAAGTGAGGTAATTCATTTTCCGAAAGAATTTTCATTCAAGTATTCAAGGAACACTAGAGCATGCTCAAACGTTCAACTTTTCTCTGTTACAAAAAAAAAAAAATTTCTTCTAAAAATTGTTACTTCGGCCCAAATACACAACTGGAACGAATTTAGAAATGAAAATGGGAGCTTTTTATTTTAAATAATTCTGAAAAAAAACATCGTACTTTTTGCTTACATACCAGTTCAAGTACGTGCTTAACATGAAAAATGTTTTTGTGTTACATGGCTGCATAAAAGAGCCTTTTTGATCCGCTTCTTTTTTGAAAAGTGAGACTTTAGAACTGATATTCAACTGGAAGCAAAATTTTTATGAGAAATGTTTAGTTTACTTTTAAAGTGTTCAAAACAATATTCCCTCCTGTCAACTTACACGGTGGGGCAAGGGCAAACGTCAAACTTATAAGTAATTCATCTTCAAAAGGATTCAATATGTTGCAAAGACCAGAAGGGGTATTCCGAATGTTGAAACTGAAGCGGATATTTAAAATTCTTAAATGTCTTTGTAAATGAAGGTCATTTGCTTTGAACAGCATTCGTTAATAGTGGAATAACAAACATAATTTTATACTGCTGGAATACTGCAGATATATCAATGAAACTTGATAAAACAAACAAACAGAAATACGTATTAGATCCAACTTAAAGCCATTACTCTGACGCATCTGAAAATAAGCTTTGCATTTACACTTGCCCCAATATACGGGACAAAGTTAACTTAGAAATTTGTTTTTGCAAACGTTTTTGAATATTTGACTTTAAAAGAGAAAATAAAAAATGCAAAATTATTTAGTGATGCAACTGATATGTTTTGCTTTAATAAATTGTTGAAAAAATCAATTTGTACTGTATACAATCGATAATTTTCATACCATGATAAGTGTTGTTTGGGAAAACTTCAAGCTATAATGTCTCATGTCTACGAGTTTGTTATATAGCGAAACATTTTTTTATCATAATTTTGGCGCAAAAAGAATAGATATTCAAACTGCTTCGAAGGGCGAGGATGGTGAAAAAAGCTGTTTGAAAATGTGTATTAAAAATCCTTTTCATCGTTTTTTTTTCAAATTTCGATAGCTTATTTTTTCAACTCCAAAAAATACATCATCTAAATCTTATCAGGGGCTGGAAGTGCTCAAAATACAGAATTTTAGGAAAATACTCAAAAAACTGTCCCATTTCACGCTATTGATCGGTTTTCAAAACTCTATTTCCATAAAGTACAATGTGCAACAAATTCCAATAAGCGAATCTTTTTCTTTCAATTAGAAATTTATGTAAACTCGAGCCAGGTAAATCAGCTTACCTTCTTCAAGCAGAGTGGGGGACAAAATTGGAAGAGATGGAAGAGCTCCCATGTAAGTTTAAGATAAAGAGTTTTTCAAAGAAGGGACAAATGTTTTTATGGAAGTTCGTAACTTCCTACTTTGGGAAAAAAAAGGTGGAAAATCCATAAATATTGACATTATTTGAGCCATTATGAAGCTTAAAAAACAGAGTACAAATTTCAGATCTAGAAAAACAAGTTTAGAGATCAAGTATATTTATAAAAAATGCTTCCAAATCTAAATTTGAATAAATTTTTACAAATTACATTTATTTTTGCAAGGTGTAGCAATGCACACCGGGTCAGCTTGTTGCTTATCAATGCGAAAAGTCATACCCCTGTTAAACTAATAACTTTTTTGTCTTATATAATACGAAGTTACGGTCTTCAACAAAGTTGTTCAGCGGAAAATTTCCTTGAGGAATTTTATAAATTGGCACAAAAATCATCAGCTGGCTTGGTTCCACAGAAGAAACAAAAATGATGTTGATTTTTCAGTACAAAATATTCAATTTTCCCATAACAAAGTTCAAATTTACTCATGTAAACGTTACTTAAAAACACTAATATATGGCTTGAACCATGGGAGGCCAAACCATGACCCGTGGACTACATTTGGCCCGTGGCTGACATTTTGTGGCCCGCGAAGCTTTTTTCGAAACAACCATGTTCTCAGAATTGAATGTTTTTCTTGGTATATATCATTTGGAAAAAAGACCTAGATCTTCATCCACTTAATTCTAAATGATAGTCGGAGGAATTTTCATGATTTGGTATAATATAATTTGACAAAAAGTTTAACGTCACCGAAAAAAAGGATCAATAACAATTCTAATAAAAAAAATCAAATTTCTTCATAGATATTATTCAATATTTAACACATTCACAGGAGAACATCATTTTTGCTGCCTATGTTTTGATAAATTATTTATAACTTCTAAATTTAGTGATATAACGTGTGAAAAATTTAAATTTGATCAGTTTTAAGTAAAATCGATGTTTAATTGCTAAAAAATAAATTAATAAACCTACGTGAAAACTTAAACCTAATTTTGAATCTGATTATTATACATTATTCAATCACGGATTCAGATCTTGATTTGCTAATTGTTTCAGAGATACGCTTTAAAAATATAAAAATTAAATCTTACAGTTTTTAGAACTTTTAATAGGTAAGATTATAACTATTTCTAACATCATTTATGAAAGTCTTCGATTATTAAATATTTAAGATTATAACTTAATTAACAACTTTGTTGCAGACAGTGATACGAGTCGACTTATGCCTAAACAAATATCAAAGGTTCAAATTAGTTTAAATCTCTTCTGAAATTCCGTCCAATTTACCGTGTTTTTGCAGTATTGTGAAAAATTGACAAAAAGAAGACTACTGTCTTTTTTTTTCTCAGATGACAAAATTATACGCGGTCTTCTGAAAATTTGTTCATTGAATTAAAAACATTTTTTCAAAATCATTGACACGTTCTATAGTTTACCAAAAAATTGCACAAATTTATTTAATTAATTTTTACCTTTTTTAAAAAGTTAACTCAAAACAAGAGCTGAAAGAAAAAAAAAACTAATTGCATTAGATTCAACGCTCCCATATCAGTAAAAATTAGCTCTTAAAGTGTTTGCACCTCGGAGAAATGTAAAATTTGTTGCTTCGTGTTATCTGTAGGTACTTTCTGTACCTTCGAATAAATTTATTTTATTGAAGGAAATTGGTTTTGATACGTTTTTTAAATTTTTATAAGTTTTTTCATTAAAAAAAGCGGCGCAATGATTATAAATAACCAAATGCATTTTCATCCTGTTTATAAATGACTAGCTGACTCGGTGTGCTTAGCTACACCTTTCAATAACAAATGTTATTTTCAGAAACTTTTTAAATTTTTATTGTTTTGTTGGCATTATTTTAAATCAAATAACAACATAATTCATAAGCAACCGCTTTAAAATGAGAACTACAGCTGGAGTTTCGAATTGCAATACAAAGATATTTTCTTAATCTTGATCTGTGAATTTGTGTTAAAAATATGATAATTTTAATCTGTTTCTTTAAGCTTCGCCCTGAAAAAGGAGGGTCTCAAATTAATCTTACGCAAACAATCTAACTTATGAAATCTGGTTGTTTTTGCTTGATATGTTCTAAAAACTGATAAGAGAGCCCCCCTGTCCTCCCTTTCACCCCCTGCTGAATGGAGGACGGGATCTTTAATAATCATACCCATTTTTTTCGTTCCCAAAATCCTCTTATATCATATATAGTTCCATTGGTTGATAAGTTTTTGAGCTTTACAACAACATTTATATGGAGCCCCCTCCTTTCTTCCCCTCTCAACACTGTGAAGCGTAAGAGTCTATAACAATCGTAGAAACATATCTCGTAACCAAGTACCTTTTCATGCCATATTTGATTCCATTGGTTGGCTTCGTTAGCATAAATTGAGAACTTATGCTAACAAAATTGTATTGGGCTCACCTCCCTTCTCCTATGTACCTACTCACTGAAAGGAGGATGGTGTGTCAGATAATCATAGAATCATACCAAAATGAATTTTTATGTAAAATTTTGTCCATTTCTCGGATTTTGTAAAAAAAAAAGTTAAATGTATTCCTCTTCCCTTCCTATAATCCCAATTCTATCCTCCTACTGCAAGAAAGGAATCTTTTCACATAGGAAAATTTAGTATTCAAATACCATCCCATGCCAAATTAAAAAAAAAAATGGTTTTATTTGCGTTGTAATTTATTGGGTTATGCATAAACTTGAAAGGAAGTACCATCCCCCCTTCCGTTCTCCCCATTGAATGGAGGGGTGAAAACTTAATATTCCTAAAAATATTTTTCTTATTCAAATACTTTATGATGCCAAATTTGGTATCACTTGCACGATTTATTCTCAAGTTATGCAAAAAATTTGTATGGAAGCCCCTTTTTCCCCCTTTATATCTTTCCGCTGAGAAAAGGTGAAACATTTCTCGTCTCCAAATACCCTCACATGGCAAATATGGTTCAATTTTCTCGATCAGCTTTCAAATTATACTGAAAATTTGAAGGAAGACTTCTCCCCTCCTTTTCATCCACCTCTTTGAAGGAGTGAGGGATACCAAATATTCATAGAAGCATTTCTCGTACCCAAATATCGTTCATGCAGTAAAAATTGTATGAAACTCCCCTTCCTCTTTCCTTACTCCCCGCTGGAAGAAGGAAGGGGTCTCAAACAATCATTAGAACATGTCACGTTCCCAAATACCCGCCCATGCCAAATTTGGTTCCATTAGCTTAATTAGTTTTTGAGTTATGTAAAAAATTATAAAAGAGGCCCCTCCCCCTTAATATCTCCCTACTGGAAAGAGGGAGCGGTCTCAAATAGTCATAGAAATATTTTTCTTATCCAAATACCCTTCCATGCTCAATTTGGTTCCATTTGCTTTATTAGTTTTTGAGTTATGTAAAAAAATATGAAAGAGCCCCCCCTACTGGAAAGAGGGAGGGGTCTCGAATAACCATTGAATTATTTTTCGTATCCAAATACCTTCCCATGCCAAATTTGGTTCCAATATCTTGATTAGTTTTCGAGTTGTATGATAAATTGTAAGGTAGCCCCCCTCCCCCCTTCCTATCACCCCATTGAGAGGAGGGAGGGGTACCTTATATTCATAGAAATATTCCTTGTTCTCAGATACCACCCCATGCCAAATTTGATACCATTTACTTGATGCATTCTCGATTTATGCGAAAAATTGACTTTTGCTTGGGAGGCCCCTTCCCCCCTTCATGAGAAAGGGAGGGGCCTCAAACCATAATAGGAACCAACCCCTGCCTCCAATACTCCCACCTACCAAGTTTCACGCAAATCGGTTCAGTAGTTTCCGAGTCAGACAGACAGACAGACAGACAGACAGGCAGAAATTCATTTTTATATATATAGATTTCCCCGATACACATATCAAATCAAGATATTATGACAGATTCCACTGAAAATTTATATTTTTTCTGTTTGCTAAAAAAGGGTAAATTTTGAGATTCAACTCGAAAGAGTTCAAAAGGTACTTAGTAAATAATCTTTTAAATGCCAAGAGCCTATGAACGCTACAATTTTGCAACAATTCCATTCCATGTAACGTTTTTTTTTAATTAATTCGAAACACCTACAAAATTTTTCAGGGAGACCGATAAACTTCAAAGCTTTGGAAATGGGCGGCAATTTGCATTCATGGAATTAATTACAATGGTTTTGAATCGTTTGAAAGAATTCGTAAAATAAAATGCATGGAACAATACTACTAAGATGAATCTGTACTTGGAACAGGCATATGCAGAAATTATTATTTGTAATAGCGTATTTTATTTTTTTTTCCTGGAATATGAAAGAAAAATTACTTGTTTGGCCCGCGAACAAATCTCATATCCAAAATTTGGCCCACCTGTTGAAAATGTTGGCCACCCATGGCTTAGACGAATACATTTTTTTTTCTTAAAACTGGTTAATACATTGAATTTTATAAATAATGTTTTTTCAGACGACAATATAGTGTAAAAGTGAAAAACGACAAAGAATCTATGAATCCAACAATTCTAATGAAGAAACGCACGAGATGAATCTGAAAATTCAACACATTTTGCAACACTCATCATTTAGAACTTCCGTTTCGCCCAGGGGTGGAAAACAGAAGAAAAAAACTAAAAAGGCGCTCAAATGTCAAATTGATCTGATTAAATCACCGACCAGTGAGCAGGCAACAAATTTTGTTTTATTAGGATGACCATTCTTTTTTTAAGTAGTTGAGAGAGTTTTGCATTGGATAAGTTTACAAGTTTCACCAAACTGAGTATGCCTCATCTATGAAACAACAGCTTTGTTGATTTTTTTTTGGTTCCAGCATTTTTATCATAAACGATTCTAAATCAAAAAGGGCTAATTTTTTTGTCGAAAAGTAAAAAATGCTCCAAAAAATGCTGCAGCAAAATTTCTATTTGCCTGACCTGGCGTTTCGCAAACTGTTGACAGTAGCAAAATCATCGCATAGAAATAATATATTTTGAAACAAAAGGATACTTGTCTGACGAGATTTGATAAATAACCTGACTATCTTTCTTAATCATTATTTTTGCAATAAATATCAGTCAAGTTTGTCGGTTAAAGTACTTTGATTTTGGGTCTTGGGTTTTAATTTTTCTAATTGAACTTTTGAGGCATCGAAAAGTTTGAAGCGAAAATCGAAATCAAGTGCTTAATCTGTGTAGTCAGTGGTAAAAAGTTTTTTTTAATTTATTCATTATTTTTTTATTTAAACACAACAGACATAAAAAAAATCTAAAACAGCAATAAAATCTCATTTTATGAATGAATGAATATCTATCACAGTATCGAATTGCCCCATTCTACCCACAATGGGACAGGTTATTGATTTAAGATACCGTTGAATTGCGGTGGCCAATTGTGCGAGGGAGGACGACGTATCAGTCAGAGGCCGAAACCGAAAATATTCATTTCGTAATCCGGTACGGTTGTGTTTGTTTGTGGTAGGTAAATACCATATGAAATGAAAAGCATTCTCCCCGAAGGGATATCCTGGCGACGACGTGTAGGCCTATCACTCTCGGAAGTTCGTCTCGAATTGTTAACTTTGGACTTGAATTGTTGACTTGGATCTTGAAACTGGTCTTATTGACTGCGAAATCAGAGATCTCAAATGAAACATGACATTATTTCTAACAATCGTTATAAATGTCAACCACAATATCAAAGTTTTTAAATAACTATGATGATGAGACGATACGCCTCATTGAGTGACCTCAATTCAATGACTTTTCAAATTCAATTCAATTATTTCAAATTCGCAAGTCAATGTAATGTGTAATATCAACCAGTTCAATTTGCAAGATAAAGGAAACGGACATCAAACGCAACATTCGAATCGTTGCATAACTTAACGGAAGCTGACAAAAGGTGGGAGGTAAATATCAGCGTCTTCTATTATTAACTTTTTACTAGGAAAAAGACGAAAGTTTCAAGCAATGCACAACTGGAATCAATACCCGACAGATTTTCTCCAGTGAACGTTATTCAGATACATATCGTCAACTGGGGCATCATGCAACACTTTTCAATTTTAATGGCTTCTAAAAACTTAATGTCTACAGATAATCATATCGCTTGTTCATTTTAACATCAAATTGACATAGCCAGAAAAAATTATTAGTTTCACCAGTAATTTTTGGATTTACAAAAACATGCGATTTTCACTCTCCCTAAAAAATAGGAAAAGTGCAAAAAACTTTGTTTTCAATAATAAATCAAATGAAAGTGTTTGAAAATGTATAGTTTTGATATTTTTGTAATGTCATAACCCATTAAGCACTAATTGCAGTAATTTTTGGTTTTGTTCGAACCAAATTTTACATTTTTTTTTCTGTCAAAAATGTTTTTAACGAAAAAGTATGAGGGTGCAGCGTACATTTAGGGGTAAAAAATACTACAAAATATTCTACTAGCTGAAATCATAAAAATAAATGGTTGGATGGATGAAATTTTGAAATTAACAAATGCGTGAAAACAATCATATGGAAACGAGAATTATGTTTAATTTGCATTTTGATGCATTTTAGCCCAGACTGGTAACTGAATTATGAAAATATATATTTGAAAAATTTTGGTTGCTGTCTTAGAAATATTTTTACACCAACAGAGTTCGTAAAGGATATAAAAAGCAATATATTTTATGTTTGAAGATGATATCATTGAACCAAACTGTCATACTTGGTTAAATTTTTACGCCATCGAAAAGTGTAAAAACTTGTGCATATAGGCTCGAACAAAAGGCTCGATTTTTCAAATTTTCTATGGAAATCAAAACCTTTAAAAACAATCTCACGATGTGAGAAACTACGTCAAGATCATTTTTTTATCATTGAATGATAACAAGTAAAGTTAAGTTAAGTTTTTCTACCATATTCTTACACAACTTACACAACAGTTAATTCAAATCTGAATCTACAATATCCTTAGAATGCTCGAAAAACATTGAAATCGTATAAAAAAGGGAGAGGTTTTATAGATAACCTTTTTTATTGTACATTTGAAAGAATAAAGCGCGGCATGTGATAAAGCTCAGTTGTCATGGCAGTTTCCTCCTGAGCTGATGTCCAGAGTTCGAACCCAAGAATAAACATCGCACACAGTTGTACCGGATAAGTTTTTCAATAACTGTCCGCCAATTGCAACGTTGGTCTAAATTCGCGAATACCAAAAACGGTCGCTAATACCATGATAAAACAACTATAATCGAAAAAAAATCCATAAGATGAGGAGCTTTCTTGTTTTCAAAAATAAAATGGAAATTGCTAAAATGTCGGTTACCAAAAGAAGACCAAAAGTCACTCCTCAGTGTGAGAGTCTAAATAGAAACATCTTCCTTTAAAAAAAATTAACAGTCAAAAATTATGAAATTGTTTTTATTTTATTTTCTGATCCTCCTGACTTTTGAAACTTTTTTGAATTTTCCGACTTTTTTTTTAATTTCCTGACTCTTCTGGTCTTCTTGACTTTTCTGACTTTTCTGACTTTTCTGACTTTTGTAACTTTTAAGACTTTTTTGATTTTTCTTACTTTTCTGAGATTTCTGACTATTCTTACTTTACTGACTTTTCTAATTTTCTGTATATCTAAAATTTTCTGAGTTTTCCGACTTTTCTATCTTTCCAGACTTTTCTGATTTCTCTGACTGAACTGACTTTTCTTACATTTTTGACTTTTCTTATTTTCCTGACTTTTTTTTCACTTTTCTGACAAATTTTACTTTTCTGATTTTCTGACCCTTCTGACTTTTCTGACTCTTCTGACTTTTCTGATTTTTCTGATTATTTTGACTTTTCTAACTTTTTTGACATTTTTTACTTCTCTGACTTTTTTTTAACTTTCCGACTTTTCTGACTTTTTTGTTTTTTTTTCTGGTTTTTCTAACAATTTAGACTTTTCTGACCTTTCCGACTTTTCTGACTAGTCTGACCCTTCTGACTTTTCTGACTTTTCTAACTAGTCTGACTTCAATGACTTTTCTGACTTTTCTGACTTTTCTGACTTTTCTGACTTTTTTGACTCTTCTGACTTTTCTGACTTTTCTGACTTTTCTGACTTTTCTGACTTTTCTGACTTTTCTGACTTTTCTGACTTTTATGACTTTTCTGACTTTTCATACTTTTCTGACTCTTCTGACTTTTCTGATTATCTTAACTTTTTTAACTTTTCGGAAATTTTTTTCTTCTCTGACTTTTTTGACTTTTCCGACTTTTCTGACATTTCTGAATTTTTTTTTCTGGTTTTTCAAACAATTTTGACTTTTCTGACTTTCCTGACTTTTCTGACTTTTCTGACTTTTCTGACTTTTCTGAGATTTCTGACTATTCTTACTTTACTAACTTTTCTGACTAGTCTGACTTTAATGACTTTTCTGACATTTCTGACTTTTCTGACTTTTCATACTTTTCTGACTCTTCTGACTTTTCTGATTTTTCTGATTATCTTAACTTTTCTAACTTTTCGGACATTTTTTACTTCTCTGACTTTTTTTACTTTTCCGACTTTTCTGACATTTCTGATTTTTTTTTCTGGTTTTTCTAACATTTTTGACTTTTCCGACTTTCCTGACTTTTCGGATTTTTCTGACTTTTCTGACTTTTCATACTTTTCTGAAATTCTTTATTTGTTTCGAACAGTTGAAAGGGAGTGAGATGAGCCAAACCTGTCCCGAGCCAGTGGTAACGGACCCCTTGGTAGTGCTGCAATGAGTGATGATGAGTTAAGCATGAAGAATATTTGAATGTACGATCGAGACTTCCCGTACCGACTCGGGTCGAAAGACCTACCAGCCACTGGTGGGTTTAACTACATAAACTACATAAAAACTACATAAAATATCTATTGTTGGTTCTTTTTTTTCAAAAGCTTATTATCCCAACATGCTTAAAAAATTCGTGATAACAAGTACGAAGTAAGAAAAACCTATAAGTGCAATTTTCGTCCATTTTGTCAATATTGACATTTTTGTCATTTTTGTCATTTTTGTCATTTTTGTCACTTTTGTCATTTTTGTCATTTTTGTCATTTTTGTCATTTTTGTCATTTTTGTCATTTTTGTCATTTTTGTCATTTTTGTCATTTTTGTCATTTTTGTCATTTTTGTCATTTTTGTCATTTTTGTCATTTTTGTCATTTTTGTCATTTTTGTCATTTTTGTCATTTTTGTCATTTTTGTCATTTTTGTCATTTTTGTCATTTTTGTCATTTTTGTCATTTTTGTCATTTTTGTCATTTTTGTCATTTTTGTCATTTTTGTCATTTTTGTCATTTTTGTCATTTTTGTCATTTTTGTCATTTTTGTCATTTTTGTCATTTTTGTCATTTTTGTCATTTTTGTCATTTTTGTCATTTTTGTCATTTTTGTCATTTTTGTTATTTTTGTCATTTTTGTCATTTTTGTCATTTTTGTCATTTTTGTCATTTTTGTCATTTTTGTCATTTTTGTCATTTTTGTCATTTTTGTCATTTTTGTCATTTTTGTCATTTCTGTCATTTTTGTCATTTTTGTCATTTTTGTCATTTTTGTCGTGTGTAGCCATTATTTTAAACGTTAAAATGTTATTACTTGTTGAATTTATCAACTTCAACTCTGTTTAACCTGTCTCTTAATTATTGGAGTTTTTGTTATCATACCACAAGCAATCAATTCTATTTTTAAACTGTATTACATGTTGCCTCACACAATGTAACCAGTTACATTTCGATTACGTCACTCACGTCACACGAATAACCTACCTTCTATCGTTACATCTCCATAATCACGATTTGTGTAGATTTTTTTCCATCTCGGCTAAGTAAATCCTTTTCCAGTTGCGTGGTTGTCGTTGTGAAAATTAGTATGTCACTGGTTGGTTGTTTGTTTTTCTTCAGCCACAAACTTCGCAAACTCACACTGAATGGTTTTTCTTGATAAAAAAAAAATTCATTCATTAAATATCATTTTCTATGGGCTGTTAACTGGCAACTGTTGATTGCCTTCAACCGGAAACGTACAACTCTTCACAATGACAAAAGTCGCAAAAATTCTTCCATATGCTCCTTCGAGTAAGCTTTGATTTTGTAACCACACTTGGTCGGTGGCCTACTTCGGTGGTTTATTGGGTTGTTTTCGTTTTCCAATCCAAGCAGCCTACTTTGCCAGCTCAGCAAACAGGATCTGCCTGTCTGACACTTTTCAGCCACACAGGAAATTATGGGCCACAAATTTGAAAACGAACAAAAAACAAAAATGGGCGCTAGCAATGCTTTTCGAAACACGTTTTCCGGCTGGTTCGAACGTTGAAGATGACAATTTTCATCTCTCCGGACAATCTTGGCACCTGCACTATCTTTTGGCACTGTTTTGAGCCAGTTTTCGGCACTTTTTCTCCACTTTAGAACGACTTTGGGAGCACGGCACTAGTTGCTGGAAATTACACAACGTTTTCCGCCATTACGGTTTTACTATTACGCACACTAAAACGTGGACTTGGAACACACTAACGACGATGGGGTAAGCTGGAAGAAACAACGACTCGGTCACTATTGTACGATCACAAGCACCCTCAGGGGAAAATTGCACTGTGTTAGATGCATCACTCGTCATAGAACTAGCTAGTTAGTATTTGCATCTAGTAGCCGGGTGGTCAACTCTCAACACTCAAATGTATTCCCGTGTTGCAATTCCCCGATGTCAACAATCAACAGCAATCGAAGTAGTAGGCACTTGTATTAGACACATGTAACAGGTAGGCTTGTGGCACCACTTTGTAGTTGTTTTCCAGTTGCGTAGAATAGTGCACTTCCGATATTCAGTGAAGATAATCAACACTCAACCGATTTGTCTAGTACTAGAAGTCAGTACGATTGTCTCACATACCACAATGCGATGCGAATCTTGTGCATTCTAGTCGCACAAACTAGCGTCATATTACAAACTGCATTCTGCACCACCACCAGCCCACCCAACCTTTTCCCACCCTTCTTGACTGCAAAACAACTGGGCCTGATAAGCGCCCGGCTAGAACAACTTCGCATGCAACTATTTCCCAAATGCATCATCGTCGTCGTCGATGCACTAGACCTCGTTTGATCATTTCATTCACGGTTGTTGTGCGAACGACCGACTGACTTAACTGCCTGCCGGTTGACTCCCGCCCATTAGCGCCGATCTGCTGTCCTGCCCCCTACGAGAGATAATTGACGGGGTTGACGGTGGCCGATAATGACTAGTTTAAGGCTTACAATGTAACACTCTGCTGATGAGAACAGAAATTTAAAAGTTACTTTGGCAAAGATAGAAATTGAACACACCAATTTGGCGAAAGCTTAAAATAATCATGATGGGAAAAAATTACAAATAAAACACATAAGTGGCAAAATGATGCGAACGACAAGATTGAAAACCAATTTAATACAAATGACAAAAATGACAAAAATGACAAAAATGACAAAAATGACAAAAAAGAACAAAAATGACAAAAATGACAAAAATGAAAAAAATGACAAAAATGACAAAAATGACAAAAATGACAAGAATGACAAAAACTACAAAATTTACAAAAACGACAAAAATGACAAAAATGACAAAAATGACAAAAATGACAAAAATGACAAAAATGACAAAAATGACAAAAATGACAAAAATGACAAAAATGACAAAAATGACAAAAATGACAAAAATGCCAAAAATGACAAAAATGACAAAAATTACAAAAAATGACAAAAATGACAAAAATGACAAAAATGACAAAAATGACAAAAATGACAAAAATGACAAAAATGACAAAAAAGAACAAAAATGACAAAAATGACAAAAATGAAAAAAATGACAAAAATGACAAAAATGGCAAAAATGACAAGAATGACAAAAACTACAAAATTTACAAAAACGACAAAAATGACAAAAATGACAAAAATGACAAAAATGACAAAAATGACAAAAATGACAAAAATGACAAAAATGACAAAAATGACAAAAATGACAAAAATGACAAAAATGACAAAAATGACAAAAATGCCAAAAATGACAAAAATGACAAAAATTACAAAAAATGACAAAAATGACAAAAATGACAAAAATGACAAAAATGACAAAAATGACAAAAATGACAAAAATGACAAAAATGACAAAAATGACAAAAATGACAAAAATGACAAAAATGACAAAAATGACAAAAATGACAAAAATGACAAAAATGACAAAAATGACAAAAATGACAAAAATGACAAAAATGACAAAAATGACAAAAATGACAAAAATGACAAAAATGACAAAAATGACAAAAATGACAAAAATGACAAAAATGACAAAAATGACAAAAATGACAAAAATGCCAAAAATGACAATAATGACAAAAATGACAATAATGACAGAAATGACGAAAATTACAAAAATGGCAAAAATGACAAAAATGACAAAAATTACAAAAAATGACAAAAATGACAAAAATGACAAAAATGACAAAAATGACAAGAATGACAAAAACTACAAAATTTACAAAAACGACAAAAATGACAAAAATGACAAAAATGACAAAAATGACAAAAATGACAAAAATGACAAAAATGACAAAAATGACAAAAATGACAAAAATGACAAAAATGACAAAAATGACAAAAATGACAAAAATGACAAAAATGACAAAAATGCCAAAAATGACAAAAATGACAAAAATTACAAAAAATGACAAAAATGACAAAAATGACAAAAATGACAAAAATGACAAAAATGACAAAAATGACAAAAATGACAAAAATGACAAAAATGACAAAAATGACAAAAATGACAAAAATGACAAAAATGACAAAAATGACAAAAATGACAAAAATGACAAAAATGACAAAAATGACAAAAATGACAAAAATGACAAAAATGACAAAAATGACAAAAATGACAAAAATGACAAAAATGACAAAAATGACAAAAATGACAAAAATGACAAAAATGACAAAAATGACAAAAATGACAAAAATGACAAAAATGACAAAAATGACAAAAATGACAAAAATGACAAAAATGACAAAAATGACAAAAATGACAAAAATGACAAAAATGCCAAAAATGACAATAATGACAAAAATGACAATAATGACAGAAATGACGAAAATTACAAAAATGGCAAAAATGTCAAAAAATGACAAAAATGACAAAAATGACAA
>NW_026598022.1:0-1000 GCF_029784155.1 Uranotaenia lowii
TAGAAAGTTCCAAAAACGACGTCAAAAAATTGTCCGTACACTGAGGCCTTTGTCAAATATTAGTCAAGTAAACAGTTATGCGTCAGTCTGTCAAACGCAGAAATGTGAATTGAATCTCAGCAAAGACAATTTCCAGTTGTCTGAGCGATAAATTCGGTAAAATGAACTTTATTTAGCATAAATCAGTATATTTTTGTGTTTCAGTTGGTTTGAGATTTTTATCTCAACACACATCTGAGATATTGAAAGTGGCCCATGTTTCCCCATGGCCTACGATACCCCACTCTCCCCTATATATTTATATATATATATATATATATATATATATATATATATATATATATATATATATAAATATATATATATATATATATATATATATATATATATATATATATATATATATATATATATATATATATATATATATATATATATATATATATATATATATATATATATATATATATATATATATATATATATATATATATATATCAGGGCCGTAGGAAGAACCGACTCATGGGGGGGGTTTTGGCGACTGATTTTTCTGTGAGTTTTTTGCCCAACAATGCACGAATACAAAAAAAAAATAAAACAAATTATGTTTGTTATTATATGTTTATTCATTTTTAAATAGTTTTACATTAAAATTTTGCGTATTTAATCGTTACTTTAGAAAATTGGTCCTGAATCTAGAAAGTGAGTTAAATTCGCTTTCATTGATGGTTAAAATCTTTGAATTTTTAAGAGTCCGATAGATGAAACATTGTGGATTTAAGCTTAAAATAAGCTTTTTTAAGGAGAGTCTTCCATTTCAATCAAACAAGCCAATTTCAATCAAAAAATCAAACAAGCCCAAACTATTTTTCAAATTCAAATATTTTAACCTTTGATGAAATAATCAAATTTCCAAAAAAAAAGTAAGAGATAAAAATCATTAGATTTTCGGATCAAATTTTCAAATGTTTTGAATATAATAATGAAGGCATTCTACGAA
>NW_026598023.1:0-1000 GCF_029784155.1 Uranotaenia lowii
ATGCAAAAAAAAAATGAAATCTGATATGAATCAACCACAAAGAAAATTTATTTACAATATATATATATATTTTTTTTTTGTTAATATTTTTTAACTTTTTTCCTCATTAAAAATAACCCGGTTCTACTGAAAACTGACGAATTCTTCATATTTTTGAACCGACATATGCAATTTATCAAGAAAATATTATAACGTCAAATTTGATTTCAGGACGGTAATTGGTTTTCGGCTGTTTCGTCTGCTAGAAAACATTTTAATTTTATGGAATTTAAATCGGAATTATGTTGAGTTTAGTTGTTGTTTATTCAAAAAGTTTGGTGTATTTATAATTCTATGTTTTTTGGTCTTAAATTCAAAATGGTTTGGCGGAAGAAAAAATTTAAAAAAAACTTATCTCAATGGTTATTTTCGAACCATTGAAGTTTTAAAGCAGTTGAAGATGTGTAGAAATAATTCGCACAATGCTTGAAAAACTCTAATCGTGCGTACCAATTGCGAGCGAGCGAAAGTTGAAGAAATTTTTGAGTTCCGCCGATTCCGTTTTCAGTTTCTTCTGTAAATCGTCGCGGTCGGCGTTCTCGTTTTCGGAATCTCTTCTTGATCTGCGTTTGTTCACGACAACCACAAATTTCATAATTAGATTAGTGTAGTCAGTGGAGAAGTACGGCAACGTTTATTCCTGCGAAGAAACTCGACCGCGAGTGGAAAACATCAGAATGACATTTTGCTGAGTCAACCCATAATATCCTGTCGCGGGCGGTGCAATTTGCATACGTGTTATTCTTCGGTCTCCGTCCCATGTCGCTCTGATTCGCCGGGTGAACATTAAAAAGTAATTCCCTCGGAGGTTTTCGACCAACCGGCAAACGGGCGGAACGTGATCGGTCGGACTGGAAGTGCAAGGACCAGGGAAACGGCAGCAACAAAATGGAGTTCGCCGAGCTAATAAGAACTCCCAAGTTGGATGGCGTTCTGCTGTACGAGCAGCTCAGGCGGGAAC
>NW_026598024.1:0-1000 GCF_029784155.1 Uranotaenia lowii
TTTGAGTTCCATGATTTTACTAAAATCACCTCAGAATGTTCTTTCAGGTTGGAAATGATTGATATACAATCGAAGTTGTCCACTCCACTCGAAATAAGCGATGAATATTGTCCAGTTATTTTGAACTTTTTTTTTAACGATTTCTTCGTGTAGAAACGTGCACAACAATCGTTTGTTTGTTTGTAATCAATAGGCTGATGACCAAGAGATCTGATATTTGGCATGGGTGCTTATTACATCCAGTAAGGATGAAAAATGTTTTTAGATTTTATAATGACCCATTTTTAAGAGTCCTTCATACAATACAAATAATCTTTTAGCTGTATTGACGTTGTTATTCATTGGATTGAGATGAAAATTTGAACATAGATGTTTTGAAGGACGGACAATAATCGATCTAAGGTACCACATTTTGTGTTAGCAGTTAACTCACTGACCATACTGACTGGACACTCGATTTCGTTTTCTGGATAATTTTTCCAACAGTACGCAATGTCGATTCCAGAGTGCGCATCGATCGATTTGAAGAAATGCTACCCCAGTTAGGAAATGTCACCCAACTTTAAAATAAAAACACGCAATTTCTACGATAAATCGGGATAAATAGGACCATTTTTCCTACAGGGTATTTTTTGTCAAATCTGTCAGGTTCGCAACCTGCCGTCGGTATTGCGAACCTGCAAAATCAGACAACAAAAAATTAGACAGAAAATGGTTGAATTTTTGTTCTAAGTGTCATGTCAGTGTGGTCAGTGGTTAACTGTTCAGTTTATTATGCATTGAATTGGAATGAAAATTGGCACACGGGGATTTTTGGAGACGAGCACTCGTTTCCAATTATCAAATTTTGTATTATAGGTCAGCAAAAGGGTCGGTCCATATTAACAGGTCACTGTTTTTGCGATATCGACGTTATTATGCAATGGATTGGTTTGAGAATTTGCGCACGGAAGTTTTGAGGAACGGACAGTCGATTTCAGGTATAAAATTTTGTGTAGGA
>NW_026598025.1:0-1000 GCF_029784155.1 Uranotaenia lowii
GACAACCTAGTTAGCATTATCAAAAACATCTCTATTGTAGGATCTCCGTGATTTCAAACCGAATGTTCCAAGCTGCATTCGGAAAAACTCACCTTTTCCCTATCCTATCTTTACTGATCTCCCGAAAACATGAAACCGTCTTCTCCACAAATTCGAAGCAATATGACGCGTTGCAAAGTGTAGGTATTCTGTTCGAATAGAACAACGTCGTCGTCACTGTGCCATCACATCGTTTTTGTCCTTTGTCCTACGACTAGGTATCTTCGTTTAGTCGCGGTTTTCATTTTGTTTCAGCTATAAGTGGCAGTGCGCTATCACCGATAAAGTCTGGTGCGAATAAGCTGAATTCTGGTAGCAAGGTATGTACCTACCTCACCAAACGATGAAATGAGTTTGAGCCAGTGCTGAAACCATCAATTTCAATTTTATTGTTATTTCGGTCGAAGGAGCATTAAGTAGATTACGAGCGACCACGGTACCTGTGCGAAAGGAAGAAAATGGTTGCAAAAACCATTGGCCCCCGCACCGGATTGAAATCTTTCTGGAGTGGTCCTATTCCACGCGTTCCATGAAATACCAACCTACATAGCTTCAACTAGTAGCTTCAATATTCATGGGACGTTGTTAGTTCGGGTAAAAAGTTGGTTCCAAATTTCGGGAGAGTTTCCCACCGATTCGTAACGTAACGGCAAGTATGAGCAGAGCATCATCATCTCAATCAATGGGAAAGTGCATACAGCCAGTCAGTCAGTCTCGGCTATTAACGGGCTAGTTCCACGCTTTCGTCGCTTTTGTGTCATTGCTAGCTCCCTAGATAATCGGCGCAAGCTAGTATGGAATCGTTCCACCCAGTCCATTGAGTGGTGATGTTTTATGAAGCTTTTCCAATAAAATCGAAGCTCTTCGAATGGCAAAAACTTGCAGCTCATTTCAGTTAACGTACGTGTACGGGAATTCATTGGCAATTTATGAAGAAGCGGGGTATGACGCACGTTAAGAG
>NW_026598026.1:0-1000 GCF_029784155.1 Uranotaenia lowii
GAAATAGTTTAAGAAACTTGTTGAAAAACTCTGTTTTTGTCTGTCTGCACCTTGTTGCATGAACAACTATTTCGATATTACACCAGATTCCGAGGCCCTTCTTCTATTTATAATGATTTTTGAGGGAGAAATCTAACCTTTGAACTCATTGAGGCACCCCAAAATTAAGTCCTTTTCATCTGCAATTCTACACAGTTCCGATTTTAGAGCCAACCTTCAAAATGTAGAAAATTTCTAGAAATTCAATCTGACCCTTTTCGCTGCCACCCTTATGATTAAATATCGGTTTTTGCAGAATCTATCTATTACACTTACATTAAGGTATAAAGAAGAATGGGATCGATTCCCATTTCAACACAGAGTGTAAATCCATGTTTAATTTTGCATTTAATTTGCAAATCTTTAGTTAGCAGGGGTGTCTTTTTACATACCCGAACATAGAAGAACCGTCTACTAAAGAAAGATTCCCAAAGCATTGCGCCATTAATTACTTAAAAAAAATTCAATTTTTAATCGAGACGGCTGCAACCTGTAAACGTACAATTTCAGATTCGTACACATTTAGGGTAGTGGATTGTTTGTTGTGTATTATATTTTTTTTCCAATTTGATTACTGTTAAAGACCATTTTTATTTTAACTTCAAACATTACAATTTCAAATCATTAGTTAGTTCAGACTTATTTAGACTATTTTCGAGTATCCATTTCCTACTATGAGCTCTAGAAACGTGTAGGGAAGCGCATTCCATAAAATTAATTTTAATTATCACAACGAATGTCGCGCTGGTGAAATATGTATCTTAGCATGTCTTCGTTCAATTCTTTGGTTGGCTCCTACTGGTCCCCTGAAAAAATCGCTAACGAATTCTCGCTTCCAGGCTTTTTTATCGCATGAGAAAGCGCAGCGACACATAACGACTCCAGCGAAACTTTACCCGCCTTCAGCATTTCCCTACGATAGAAAACTAGAAGGAAACGTTCCTCTTCAGCTTTCAACCTA
>NW_026598027.1:0-1000 GCF_029784155.1 Uranotaenia lowii
CTTATTTGAGACCCCTCCTTCTTTCCAGTGAGCGGCTCTCTTACAGACTTTAACAAGCTCGAAAACTATTGAAGCAAATGGAACCAAATTTGGCATGGGCTTCTTCCATTGGTGGGATAGGAAGGGAGGAATGCGGTTTCCACATATTTTTTTATTGCAAATCTAGAGTACAATTCGAGCGACAATTTGGCCTGACAAAACATTTGAGCTCAATAAAGGTTTCTATTGATATTTGGTAGTAAGGAGGGAGCCTTCCAATCCAGGGTGGAAATACAGAAAAAATTTAAAAAAAATCACTCAAATGTCAAATTGGTCTGATTGAATCATCGACCAATAAGTAACAAACTTTGTTTCTTTAAAATGATTATAAAAGTTTTTTATTGAACAGTTTGCAAATTTCATGAAACTGAGCATGTCCTAAACATGAAAAAATAGTTTTGTTGATTTTTTTGGGTTCCAGCATGAATTTTTATCTTAAACGATTACAACTCTTTTCAAAAACTGTTTTTTGTCGAAAAGTGAAAAAAAGCTGCAAAAGTGCTGCAACGAATTTCTATTTGCCTCACCCAGCTTCCAATAAAGAGATAGGAAGGAAAGAAGAGCCCTAATGCAATTTCGCTGGCATAACTTGAGAATTAACCAAACGAATGGAATCAAATTTTGCATGGGAAATACAAGATATGTTTCTTTGATTGCCTAGAGAGGAGAGTGCGGGAAGGAAGGGGTTCCATATAATTTTGTTGTATCGCTTACCAACTTATCAGCCATTGGAACCAAATTTGATATTGGAAGGTTTTCGAGTATGAAAAATGGGTATGATTGCTTCCTTGCCATGAGGAAATAGGAGAAGGATAGGTGTCCTTTCTATTTTTTTTTTTAATTGAAGAACAAATCAAGCAAATGAAACAAAATATGTCGATAAATGTTTCCCTGAATCTTTGGTATACCACTCCTCTTCCAGTTGGGAGATAGGCAGAAAGCGAGGGCTTCTGTTCATTTT
>NW_026598028.1:0-1000 GCF_029784155.1 Uranotaenia lowii
TGCAAAACCTCCATTTCCTCCCCATTCCTGGGGGCCAGTTAACTAGAGAAACCGCCGAAAACGGGGTAATATAGTATAGGACGTATACCGGGCAATAAGCGTAGATTGTTCATTTAAATTTATGAGACTATCGCGGCTGGAGTTGTCTTCCTTTTTTTTTGCTGATGCTAAGTATGACTTGAATTATTGGATTGTTTAAGCTTGCTGCAGCTTATGGTTTGTTTTTGTCTGTTGGAAATTTTTAAAATATTTTTTTTTTTCAAGAAATTGAAGCATCTCTTAAAATGCAATTTTCTTGTTTCCTTGCAATTTTATGGCAAACATTAATTTGATTTTTTTTGCACTGAACTCTGTTTCATTCAAAAATGGCTTCGATACTTTTATTGAAATTCGATAGAAAATCAGCTCCAACTTTCTTTGATTAGAAGGGAGCATCGAAACACGTTTATTGATATTAGCCTCCATACAAGACCAATATCGAAGCGTACCTAACATGTAGGAGTATCAAAATTCTTTGCACTTCCGACCGAGAGGGAGGATCAACTCTACCTTTGTTTACCTGTTTGTATGTGTGTGTACGTCGATGTTTGTATCGGTGTACGTTTGTACGTTCTGTACTCTAGATTCTTGTTGCGCTTTCCTCGAAGAAACAACAAACAAACAACCACTCGTGAAATAGCTGGAACTGAAAAGGATTGCTAAAGTTTGTCTCCAAAGAGCCTTTGTTTACTGAACCCGGCACAAAAAGGCTCAGCAAATTTTCGAAGCTCTTCTTCGATTTTCCACTTTCCTTTCCAGGGTTCAGTTGGGTGATTCTCGAAAAGGGCCTCAATCCCATTCATGCTTTCTGCTACTCTCGTTCAGAAGGTGGAAGAATTTATCTATGAGAATACCTAATCGAAGCAATGTATGTATGCCCAACAAACAGCGATTGAACTAGGTTTCGATGGCTCAGGTGCGTCCAGGTGTGTTTGTTTGTGAGCAGTTTCAGGGAATCAAT
>NW_026598029.1:0-14994 GCF_029784155.1 Uranotaenia lowii
AATAAAGCAAACTACGGTCTGGCTGAAAACAAGTCCGTATTTTGCTGGATTTATACACAAGACAAAAACAAACAGAAATTATAGTTAGGTTTAATTTATTGAGCTAGCTTATTCTAAATTTGTTTTATTTGGAGGTTAAGAAAACGATTTTGACGTTGCCGACGTGTTTCAATAAAAATAATTAAATTCTTATTATTATTCCTTACTTCATTCTTGATTTTTTTCGAATAATCACTTAATCCTGTATAGAATTTTCCGGATTTTTTTTTCATAACTCGAAATCAGATTGCGAACAGCTGAAATCCGTAGGTTTGACGAAAATCGGAAAATTCATCGGTTTTGGCAAAATGAAACTTGATGACCTTTTTTTTGATTGTCAGGTAGAATATTCGTTTATCTGCAGAATCCCGTTAGTTTTTTCAATAATCCGTAGAAAATCCGTAGGAAATGCTGTCCGTAGATTTTGAGCGTCGATCCGTAGCTTCGTAGAAATGATTAAAATCCGTAGATCTACGGAGAAATCCATAGATCTGACAACGCTGCTTCTGTGCCAAAACCCTGGACGGATGAGAATTGAATTATTATAGGTTGAGTTATGCATTGAGTTACGTTGGTACTCGTTTAAGCTTCGCTGCCAGCGTGATAACTGTAAAGCATAGTCAACACTAAGCAACTTGAACTTCGATGTTTTTATGAGACGAACTTTGTTGTCTGTTGTGGTTGTTATTGTTGGAAACCTGAAATAGTCTCAGTGTCTCCTAAATGAAATGGGATCCTTTCATTAGGAAATCGTTTCGAGACGAACTGTCTTCTTGTGCGGATTAGCATTTACAATTTGTGGTTCAAGTCAACAAAACAATCCTCAAGCCAGCCAGACGACAAACGCACATTCGTCAGAATGGCAAAATTGCGCCAATACCGATAATCTCGATTTTCTGCCGTTAAAAATATTATCCTCCATGGCCATCATCGCCAGTCCTCCTTCAACGGAGTTAGCTGCCCGATAAAAACCGGAGAGGCTTCTTATCCGCTTGAGGCCTACACCTTCACAGATTTGTGCCGTACCAGGTCCTGCTAGGTATGGTGGTACTATTTATAACCAATAACTCATACTTTACGCCGTGTTCCCACGCGCGAATACGTGTTCGGTGCGCGCTTGTTCCGCCATAAATGGTTCGTGTACTGAATAAATAATTTGAGCTGATATTTTTTTTTGTGCTTTTTGTTTCATCCATAACACTCTCTGTTGAAGGTACTGTCACTGTTCGGTCGCGAGTGAGCTCTACTTCGCGCGCTATCTTGATAAAGAAACACAAACAAAATAAAGTGCAGCGTAGCCCCGGCCAGCTAAAACGTGGGTACTGTTAAGAGGAAAGGTGGAGTCCGGAGCAATTTGCGAATTGCTCATTCATCTTTGGACTTCGTTCAACCAACCCCGTGAGCAGAGCAAAAAAGTCATCAACAGGGAAAAACGCGATTTTGATTGCTCACCCCCCTCAGTTTAGAGACAATTTAAATTTATAACATAGCGCCATTTCGCGCCAGTCAACTTCAAATAATTCCATTATTAGTCCGCTCTCTTCGTGGCATAAAAGTTGAAGGTTTGGTGGGGGTTTCTGTGCTTTGAGTTTGAGTGATAACTCGGCCGACCTCCCCAGACCAAAAGTTTTGCGAACTTGGAACAGTCCTCCTGGCCTGGCTTTATTGCGATATGCTGTTTGATACCAAAGCAGGGAAGGAAACGGCTGCAGGACAAACATTCTGAAAAAGCAAACATAATAACTTCTATATTTATACATATTCGGTGCGATTGCCGGGGCCAACATGCAATCAGTCGCCATCTCTCTCGGTAGGGCCCAACACATTTAGGCACCGGATCGTCGTCGGTGCCCAAAAGACAAGCACCAAGCAGCACTTTCAAACCAAGTACAACACGGTTCATCATCGGAGTAAAAACAGAGAGAAGCATCACGAAACGAAAAAAAAAGACAACGGAGTGAGAGACATGATTCGATGTAAACAAAATTTATATCTTTGTTTACGTTCGAGTCAAACGTGAAATGACCCCGGCGAAGTAGAAGAGAAAGAATGGGTGGAAAACAAGCGGGGAGAGATTTCCAGCTGTTTGATGCGTCAATATCTTGGTCCATTAAAACGCGGCTTGATACGTATTGCTGTTTGCTGCCCTCCTTGGCTTCAGACAGCCCCAAGGATTCAATTCGTATTGAAATGGGAGTTTTTTTTATAGATATATATATTTTTGCGATATATAAGAAGATTAACATCGTTGGGCGGAAGTCCGCTTGTAACGTTAGTTGGAGCAGAAATGTTGATGACCTTTCTTTTCCAAATCGGAGGAAGATCAACGGATTATTTATCTTGAACTGAACTTAGGTGCTCCTGTTCTATGATAGACATAACCAAATGTAGTCAAATGCTTCCAATGTTAATATAACTCGAAGCTGCAAAGTGATATAATTTCTTTCCTGCAAGTTTTGCAAAGTATACGACTTGGTACACCCATAGAAGAGGTTGCAAAAATCCTATGGCTATTTAGCAAATGTCTGTGCCGAAAATGCGCTGGAAAGTGTATTGTGCCAAAGATGATATGATTGGAAAAGCACTACTGTCATGAAGACTCGAGCTCCCAAGCAAAATGATACATGAACACTACATTCAGACAAAACAAAGAAAAACATTGTATGGGATTTTCATCCTATCGGACAATTCATCAAAAAAAAAAATAATGAGAGATTCGAATTCACTGCAACATCTCATCTCGGCATGCCAGTCCGATATCTTAACCAGTGTACCAACTGAGTCAGCTTCTGCCATGCCATGTTTGGCCGGTGGTTTTTTTCATCCTCCTTTGTCTTTGAAGGGAATGGAATAGAAATGGGATGGGAATGGGAACGGAATGGGAATGGAATGGAAATGGAATGGAATGGGAATGGAATTGGAATGGAATGGGAATGGAATGGGAATGGAATGGGAATGGAATGGGAATGGAATGGGAATGGAATGGGAATGGAATGGGAATGGAATGGGAATGGAATGGGAATGGAATGGGAATGGAATGGGAATGGAATGGGAATGGAATGGGAATGGAATGAGAATGGAGTGGGAATGGAGTGGGAATGGAATGGGAATGGATGGGAATAGGATGGGAATGGATGGGAATGGATGGGAATAGGATGGGAATGGCATGGAAATGGGAATTCTTCTTTATGCCGGTGGTTTGCCGGGGATTTGAAAAAATATGTTTTTTTTTCTAACGCCGGTTTACATACTCAAACAGCGCTCGGTAAATCATTCGACAATATCCTTGCTGGCTGATTGTTTCCATTCTGCTTTGTCTTGTGATGGGATATGGAATTTGTTTTGTTTGATATTTTTCCAGACATATGCTATGCGGTTACGCTGAGAGGACAATGGCAGCGATGGGAAAGCTTGTTAGTTCCGATTCGTCATAGAATCTTATGCCGATAATTCCACCTCCAAGGAATATCTTTATTGGAGTAGAGTTATTAGAGGAAAATTTAAATTTCCAATTATAAAATATAAATTATATTAAATAAAATAAATATCACTTTTTAAAGCTTCAAATCTTCCTTGACCTAGTCATTAAATTTTTATGGTAATTTCAAGGATTTCGTAAACAAAAATCACAATTACAATCACAAATTTAAAAAAAAATGACTAAAATGACATAAATGACAAAAATGTCGGAAGAAACTTAAATGACAAAAATGACTATAATGACAAAAATGACAAAAATGACAAAAATGGCAAAAATGACAAAAATGACAAAAATGACAAAAATGACAAAAATGACAAAAATGACAAAAATGACAAAAATGACAAAAATGACAAAAATGACAAAAATGACAAAAATGACAAAAATGACAAAAATGACAAAAATGACAAAAATGACAAAAATGACAAAAATGACAAAAATGACAAAAATGACAAAAATGACAAAAATGACAAAAATGACAAAAATGACAAAAATGACAAAAATGACAAAAATGACAAAAATGACAAAAATGACAAAAATGACAAAAATGACAAAAATGACAAAAATGACAAAAATGACAAAAATGACAAAAATGACAAAAATGACAAAAATGACAAAAATGACAAAAATGACAAAAATGACAAAAATGACAAAAATGACAAAAATGACAAAAATGACAAAAATGACAAAAATGACAAAAATGACAAAAATGACAAAATGTCACAAACATGACAAAAATGACAAAAATGACAAAAATGACAAAAATGACAAAAATGACAAAAATGACAAAAATGACAAAAATGACAAAAATGACAAAAATGACAAAAATGACAAAAATGACAAAAATGACAAAAATGACAAAAATGACAAAAATGACAAAAATGACAAAAATGACAAAAATGACAAAAATGACAAAAATGACAAAAATGACAAAAATGACAAAAATTACAGAAATGACAAAAATGACAAAAATGACAAAAATGACAAAAATGACAAAAATGACAAAAATGACAAAAATGACAAAAATGACAAAAATGACAAAAATGACAAAAATGACAAAAATGACAAAAATGACAAAAATGACAAAAATGACAAAAATGACAAAAATGACAAAAGTGACAAAAATGACGAAAATGACGAAAATGACAAAAATGACAAAAATGAAACAAATGACAATAATGACAAAAATAACAAAAATTACAAAAATGACAAAAATGACAAAAATGACAAAAATGAAAAAAATGACAAAAAGTACAAAAATTACAAAAATAGAAAATTAGAAAATTTGTGGGTGTAGAAGGAAAAAATCTAATTCGAATTGCTTTTTTACTAAAGGATTTAAGAATGAGTTAAAATGGACCAGCAGCACTTCATGAAATCTGAAATCCCAGTGTACAATAAAAATGAAAAAAGGTCCGGTTCCTTTACCGAGGTCATTATTTGTCTCTCTGTTTAACTGGTGAATGTGAATTTGAGAAAACTGAGCGCATAAAATGGGTTTATTGGCACATTGGTGTTGAAAGATATTGTTCTTGTGAGATTAAATCTCGGAGACTTTTTGAATTTCTAATATAAATTTTTTTTCTTCTTTATTTTTGACAAGTAATAACTATTGATTTGCCTTGGAAGAACTCTACGCATTGATAGGTCCATATCCACCTATAAATAATCTAAACTCGAGGAGGACCTCTACCTTTGATGCCAAATGCGGCATAGTTTAACCTAACGCCCCCGCACACACAGTGTTTATCTCCAAACGAGTTGGTATGCACAAACCAAGAAAGTCTTCTTCTGTTCGGAAGAGAGATAGACTGACAAAGCAAAGAAAGATGCCCCCGCACGTACCAGATTTCACGATGGATATCTTTCGCCAGGATACTTCTTTCGACTATCTTTTTCACTCGTATCAAGTCAAATGCACCACTTAGTTAGATAGGTAGCTACTAACGATATGAGAAATGTGAGATTCCACTGGTCGTGAGCTCTTTTATCATCCCATATGCATATAGTGTATTCACAGTCAGTTATTCTCAAGGTTCACATATCGACTTTCCCTTGGTTCACCCTAGACCACCTACACTCTCCCTACCTCGCGCACACATACACGTGGAAACAAGAACCCACCGCGCGGCTCGCGGCTGCTGATAAATCGCTATCCAGATGTTTTAAATCTATTTTGAGCAGGATTTTATTTCAATTTTTGTCCCAGCACACCGGTAGCTGCCCGATACGACGTTACGCCAAGTCAAGAAGACCCCGGTACATGGACCGGGACCCTTTTCTCCCTTCGGTTTGACTTTGATGAACTGGATGAGCTCACGAAATGAATGGAAACAACTATTGCTTGCTGCACCGTTTTGTTGGAAAAACTTAAATATAACTTGGCAAGAGAATGCATGTCAAGTCAGCCAAACAACCCCTGAGCGATGCTGTTTGCTGCTAGATTGAATTTGACTATTTGTCCTAGTCGGGGTTTTTTTCCCTAGATTAGGTTGCATCGCTCGCTCTCTAGAGACGCTGCGGCTGTCATGGTCTATTTTCGAAGAGTTATGGCGGTGCATCGTGAATGATAACGATTTTTCTGAGAATAGGAATCGACCTTTAGATTGCATCAACGTTTGATCCAAAATTCTAAAAGAAATTGCAAATACATTCCTAGGCCCGCTTTAGTCTAGATTCCGAATTTTACAACTGTACTCTGATTTAATCTTGTTCGGTGCTATCGAAATCACATTTGCATCTTTTTACTAGCCGAGTTCGTTCGACTATTTTTATCGTTGTCACCCAATCACTGGCTCAGAATCTGCGCTGAAAAGCTTGTTATCGATAACGACTTTACTACTAGCACAGCACAGAAAAACAATCATCAACTACACCATGGCGACCGTCATAAAAAAAAATTACTTCTCAGCACACAAACCATCCATCGGAGGACAGTTTAGTTGAACCACTATACTAGCGAAACTAGTTGGTAGCGAAAATTCTTCCACATTTCGCAATCGCGTACAATCAGAAAGCCGCCCGGTCCGGCGATATCAACCGGTAAAATCTTCGCTTCACGGTCGCCATGTCACTGCCCGCTAGTATCGTCGTCGGGTGCATAACGATATGTGGCGTGGCGTATCGCTCTTTTTTTATTACATTTTTTACGAGCCAAACAGCTGCATGTTATGAAAATATTTTTACTTTTTATATCGGTTGGTTGGGTTGGCTCTAAATTGAATGACGATCATCTTCTGCCAAGTATCCTCATTCGAATATTCGTGCTAATTTGATATGGACAGGTAGTTATCTTAATGTGACATGTGTATCAGAGCACTCGACGGAGCACCAACCGAAGATTAGTAAAATTTCACCGAGCAGCCGAATTCAAAAATATCTCTGTAATCGTCCTTTCAGAAAATATTTTTCATTCGGGCTTTAAAGATAAAATCCATCAATTTAGAATAGAAAATAACTGTAACACGTTGTAGTTCGTGTTGCACCTTTCTCAATTTAGAAGCTAGTAACTAAAGCTAGCCAACTTTCTCGCCAGCTTCTGAATGGAAGCTGTAAAAGTTCTCGCATTCAAACGCTCTCTACTGTTTACGTTCAAAAATGTTTTCATTATTCGCTGGGCTGCACAAAAGAAACTCAAAGCATTTCAATTCCAGTATGTATCGGGCTGAAAAGGATGCAAGGTCCCGGGGACCCTATCAAAAACATTCCCGAGCGCAGCGAGCGACAGCAGCACAATCGTGGAAATTTACAAACTTTCGCAACTTTCGGGAATGCCTTTTCCGGGGAGCTCTGCGTCCACTTGCTGTTTGGTTCATGAAAATTTTTGTGCATACATATATTTCAATTACCGTGTTCGCGCGGCAAACACAATTTTTTTTACACTATAACTGCCATCCGGGGGCACATCCAGAGGCACGCGTTTCTTCCCTGGCTCTCGGTAACACGGGTTATGGTCCGCAAATATCGTGCTGGAGCCTTTTGGGCGGAACCAGGACCAGGCTTTTGCGTGTCAGATTTTTTAAGGAAGATACAAAACCAGTAACACCAATGCAACCGAGCAAATTTGGAAATTTATGATGGTTATATGTTTTCATATGTTGCATTTAGCACCCCCTGGAATTCAGCCGATATGTACTTTATGGAAATAAGCAGTGCTACCCTTTTATTTTAGGATCTATTAACTGTTTGGTATCACTGAATCTAGGGAATTTCCGGTTCAGAGAATCAAGGGATTTTCGATTTGTAGATCGGATTGTAGACTCTTATATATAATTTAAAAATAAAATAAAAATAACATACACCTTTGTGTCTCACGGGTGCAGCGTATGATTATCACAAGACACAAAAAAAATATTTTTTTCGAATTAGAAAAATTTTGTCGAAAACATCCCACCTAAGCAGAGCAAAGGTTATCTTCCAACATAGTGAAATGGCTCATTAAATCTTCTCCGATGTCACAGACTTACCACAATCCATCATTTTTAAATCACACTTGCTCCCGGTGACCTTCGAAATGGGTCTTTTTGCAAACCGAATATCTTCCCTTGAGAGACTTTAGGTTCCAGATGTGTTGAAGTGCTAGTCCTTTTTGCCAGATTCTCGACTAAATGGGCATAATATCTAGCAAAAATATTCAAGTCGGGCTTGAAAGTAGAGTAAACTTAGCGAGAAACGACTTTTCATAACTCTGCCTACGGGATTGAATTAATGAGCTCAAAGATTGACACATTAGTGCTGAAAATTACTAGCATTTATTACCAACATTAACTAAGTCCTGGACACAAGAATGGCAAGCTTATTGTTTCAGAAACATTTAAACTAAAAAGCTGCCATCTCTGAAAATTCACACCATAAGAGTTGCGACTCTCTAAAACTCAACACATTGTAAGAAGAAAAAAACAAAAAACAAACGAAAATGACTAAAATGATGACAAAAAAATCGAAAATGAAAAAAATTACAAAATTGACAAAATAACAAAAACGTAATTTTTGTAATTTTTGAAATTTTTCATTCTTGTCATCAGGGTTGGTAGGCTCTTCTCAAACAACAAAGAGCCGAGAGAGAACAACACTGTTTTCAGTTCGGCTTCCGAGTGTAATCCTCTTTCGCTGATCGTGCTCCACTCGTTACCCGAGTTTACACGAGCTGTCAGTGACTCGGACGGCAAGTGTGAGAGCATTCGTATCTGAGTGGGAGAAAGAGAATTCTTAACAAAGAGCGCCCTGTGTTCAGTCATAAACCTCAGAGTAAATAAAGAAAAAAATTATTTAGACTCCCACCACACAACGTAGAAAAAATAGCAACAATTTCTCCCCCGCTATCATGCCCGCTGCTGTTAGCTGTTTTGACCTCTTTTTTTGCAAAAGGTAGTGTTCGAAGAAGAGGTGCCAGGTGGTTTAGTAAAAAAATCAGGACACCGCGAAGCACAAAAAAACTGGATTTTTCAGGACACCAGTAGATTGGTGGAAATAAAATGCAGCTCTTCTTAGATGCATAAATTAAGGCGAAATAGCGGTACGCCCTAATTTATGCAACAGAAGAGATGAAAAGTTTGGTGGCTTGTTGTTTATACCAAAAAACACCGTTCAAATATCATCTGAACCGATGATTACCATTGGTTTAAAAGGTTAAACTGTTTTTATTACAAAATCAATTGCAATTATGATCAGGACGGCTTCTAGAAAATCAGGACACCTCTGGGACCTTTATTCGGGGAGCAGCATCTTTTCTCGTAAACGTACCAAGAATAAACTGAGTTAGCTCTGAGATTTCTCCTCAACACAATGCGCAACAGATTTTTCAGGAGAAGGGAATTCTCTTCATCAGCGGATGTGAAAGCTCTCGCTCACTCTTATGTGTTGACAATCTCACTCTTGATTTCAGTGCGATTTATCTCTCCCCGCACAGATTGGGGGAGCAAACGAAAAAAAATTGCACTCTCTTTCACTGGACAAGCCGATCTGAGGAATTTTGCCACCCATGCTTGTCATTTTAAGCATTTTTATCATTTTTATCATTTTTATCATTTTAAGCATTTTTATCATTTTTGTCATTTTTATCATTTTTGTCATTTTTATCATTTTTATCATTTTTGTCATTTTTGTTTTTTTGTCATTTTTGTCATTTTTGCCATTTTTGTCATTTTGTCATTTTTGTCATTTTTATCATTTTTGTCATTTTTGTCGTTTCTGTCAATTTTGTAATGTTTTGCCATTTTGTTATTTTTGGCATGTCTTTCATTTTTGTCATTTTAGGCATGTTTTTCATTTTTGTCAATTTTGTCAATTTTGTCCATTTTATCAATTTTGTCAATTTTGATAATTTTGTCAATTTTGATAATTTAGTCAATTTTGTCAATTTTGTCAATTTTGTCAATTTTGTCAATTTTGTCAATTTTGTCAATTTTGTCAATTTTGTCAATTTTGTCAATTTTGTCAATTTGTAAATTTTTTCTAATTTTTTCGAATTTTGTCAATTTTGTCAATTTTTTTCATTTTTTTCAATTTTGTCAATTTTATTTATTTTGTCAATTTTGTCAATTTTGTCAATTTTGTCAATTTTGTCAATTTTGTCAATTTTGTCAATTTTGTCAATTTTGTCATTTTTGTCAATTTTGTCAATTTTGTCAATTTTGTCAATTTTGTCATTTTTGTCAATTTTGTCAATTTTGTCAATTTTGTCAATTTTGTCAATTTTGTTAATTTTGTCAATTTTGTCAATTTTGTCAATTTTGTCAATTTGGTTAATTTTTGTCAATTTTGTCAATTTTGTCAATTTTGTCAATTTTGTCAATTTTGTCAATTTTGTCAATTTTGTCAATTTTGTCAATTTTGTCAATTTTGTCAATTTTGTCAACTTTGTCATTTTTTTCAATTTTGTCAATTTTGTCAATTTTGTCAATTTTGTCAATTTTGTCAAATTTGTCAATTTTGTTAATTTTTTCAATTTTGTCAATTGTGTCAAATGTGTCAATTGTGTCAATTTTGGCAATTTTGTCAATTTTGTCATTTTTTTTTTATTTTGTCAATTTTGTCAATTTTGTCAATTTTGTTAATTTTGTCAATTTTGTCAATTTTGTCAATTTTATCAATTTTGTCAATTTTGTCAATTTTGTCAATTTTGTCAATTTTGTCTATTTTGTCTATTTTGTAAATTTTGTAAATTTAGTGAATTTTATGAATTTTGTGAATTTGGTCAATTTTGTCAATTTTGTTAATTTTGTCAATTTTGTCAATTTTGTCAATTTTGTCAATTTTGTCAATTTTGTCAATTTTGTCAATTTTGTCAATTTTGTCAATTTTGTGTCAATTTTGTCAATTTCGTAAATTTTGTCATTTTTTTCAATTTTATCAATTTTCAATTTTGTCAATTTTGACAATTTTGTCAATTTTGTCATTTTTGTCAATTTTGTCAATTTTGTCATTTTTGTCAATTCTCCCAATTTTGTCAATTATGTCTTTTTTGTCAATTTTGTCAATTTCGACAATTTGGTCAATTTTGTCCATTTTGTCAATTTTGTCAATTTTGTCAATTTTGTCAATTTTGTCAATTTTGTAGATTTTGTCAATTTAGTGAATTTTGTCAATTTTGTCAATTTTGTCAATTTTGTCAATTTTGTCAATTTTGTCAATTTTGTCAATTTGTCAATTTTGTCAATTTTGTCAATTTTGTCAATTTTGTCAATTTTGTCAATTTTGTCAATTTTGTCGATTTTGTCAATTTTGTCAATTTTGTCAATTTTGTCAATTTTGTCAATTTTGTCAATTTTGTCAATTTTCTCAATTTTGTCAATTTTGTGTCAATTTTGTCAATTTCGTAAATTTTGTCATTTTTTTCAATTTTATCAATTTTCAATTTTGTCAATTTTGACAATTTTGTCAATTTTGTCATTTTTGTCAATTTTGTCAATTTTGTCAATTTTGTCAATTTTGTCAATTTTGTCAATTTTGTCATTTTTGTCAATTCTCCCAATTTTGTCAATTATGTCTTTTTTGTCAATTTTGTCAATTTCGACAATTTGGTCAATTTTGTCAATTTTGTCAATTTTGTCAATTTTGTCAATTTTGTCAATTTTGTCAATTTTGTCAATTTTGTCAATTTTGACAATTTTGTCAATTTTGTCAATTTTGTCAATTTTGTCGATTTTGTCAATTTTGTCAATTTTGACAATTTAATTTTGTCAATTTTGTCAATTTTGTCAATTTAGTGAATTTTGTGAATTTTGTGAATTTGGTCAATTTTGTCAATTTAGTCAATTTTGTCAATTTCGACAATTTTGTCAATTTTGTCAATTTTGTCAATTTTGTCAATTTTGTCAATTTTGTCAATTTTGTCAATTTTGTCAATTTTGTCAATTTTGTCAATTTTGTCAATTTTGTCAATTTTGTCAATTTTGTCAATTTTGTCAATTTGGTCAATTTGGTCAATTTTGTCAATTTTGTCAATTTGGTCAATTTTGTCAATTTTGTCAATTTTGTCAATTTTGTCAAATTTGTCAAATTTGTCAATTTTTGTCTTTTTTGTCAATTTTGTCAATTTTGTCAATTTTGTCAATTTTGTCAATTTTGTCAATTTTGTCAATTTTGTCAATTTTGTCAATTTTGTCAATTTTGCCAATTTTGTCAATTTTGTCATTTTTGTCAATTTTGTCAATTTTGGTTAATTTTGGTTAATTTTGTCAATTTAGTCAATTTAGTCAATTTAGTCAATTTAGTCAATTTTGCCAATTTTGCCTATTTTGTCAATGTTGTCAATTTTGTCAATTTTGTCAATTTTGTCAGTTTTGTCAATTTTGTTAATTTTGTCAATTTTGTAACACAATTGGTTTTTTTTTTTGTTTTTTCCAAAAAATTGAATAAATCTTGGAAAAATCCGGACTTTTTTCAATGAAATCCGGGCAAACCCGGATAAAACAGAGTAATCTGGCAACCTTACTTTAAAATACGAAGAATTGTTTGGGATTTTTAATTCAAAATGGATCATCTTTATACTTAAAGGCCTCAAATGATAATGACATGAGAAATTAACTTCGAGGCTTTGTACGTAATTTTTGTATTTTTTGTCATTTTTGTCATCATAACGTCATAACTCGTCGGCTGTTTTAAATTGCATTTTAGGCTTTATAAAAACCTTTCATGATTATTTTTTATGATAGTTGACCAAAAAAGGAAGAGACGCTTAAAGGAAATTTTTTCACAACACAAATTTTGTTTTGTTTTGATAAATAAAGTTAATAAATCATCCAGCTGAAAGTTGAAAATCTCTATAGTAAAGATATTAAAAAATCGTGAATAAATGAAATCAATGAAATCTGGGCAAGCAGAACGGACCGGACTTTTGTAAAATTTTGTATTAAATATCCGGTCAAACCTGGATAAAATTGGGCAATCTGGAAACCTTACTTTAAAATATAAAGAATTGGTTGGCATTTTTATCTCAAAACTACTTCAACTCTTTTTTTTTTATTGAGGGTAATGTTCGACGCTAATTTGCTTTTCTTTTTCTTTCAAATATACGTGATTGATATTTTTATACCATCCATTTTTAACATTTGCAAAATTATATATCTGTAAATTTTGTAAATCTAAACAGCCTACCCTTTCTTAAAGCCGTTTTTCTCTACAATTACTCTTTCTATTTACTCTTTTACTATTTACTCTTCGGAACAATTTTAGCCTTCATCTACGCAAAAATTATGGCCCCTTGAGCGATGATGTTTGCTGAAATTATAAAAAGTTTGCATTCAAAAGAGTGCCTTCATCCTCAGTCATTCCGAGTGAGCGAAAACCGTCGTCGTCGTCGTCGTCATTAACTATTAATCTATATTTAAATCAGAAACGGATCTCATAAATCATTGATTATGCGCGCGCGTGTGTGTTTGTGTTTACACTATCATATGAATTTTTTTTTACTGTCTTTCGCATGAAAGTGTAAAGAGATATCTTATGTTGCCATGCTGCTATCGTTGCGTTTTGCGGCTGGATATAGCAGATAAGTTCGGAAGATTTAGAAAAAAACCTCCCCTATCAGTGGCAACAGTAGCATAGAGGAAAAACATTGTACATTGAAGCATGGGCCAGATTAATGGCGAGTCGGTGGATCATTTGCCAGCTGTTATGTGGAGCCGTCTCTTATAATAATGTGGACCTGTATCGGCGAGCTTCTGGTTCAGAATGGCGGCTGCCTGGCCCAAGAGATTATGCGGCAGTATGTACTAATCTTTCGAAAAAAGCTACCCGGTAATGAACCAGCTGGGTCTCCCCCGACTTGATTCGCAACAGTTGGGGTACCCACTTACTTCTAAATGCATTCGGGAGGATTTTTTTATTTCGTCGGTTTCGGTTTCCTTGTTGCTTCCAGTCCAGGAGGCTGGCCTGTCTTTGAGTAGCGGAATACGAGTATGAGGGTTATTCGCTAATCTTGGGTACGATTTATGGGAACTGGTGAGTAATGGTGCAAGATTTCTCTAAGCCTGTTGGTGTAATAAAGTCTCGAGAATGTGTACGGGCAACTCTTGGAGAGATAACCTTATGGCGGTTGCTTAGTCAAATGAAGCTTCAAGAAAGAGCTATTTATACATAGAGCTGGATCATTCTTCGGGGCATGCTCATAAAAATGAATATAAGATTGACTAATTTCACGTTTATTGCTCCGACAAACACGGACGAAACATGACTTGGAAGTAAGAGAACCGTTTGAGTGTGAGATAGGCATTGGGTCCGTCTTATATCTGAAGTCCGATATACCCTCACAAAATGCTCACATACACGCAGCTCCATATTGCAAATATGCAATTCGAAGCCAAGCCCCGGTTCCAGTAATAAAATCTTTCCTCACACCCATACTCACATACCTTCAACGGGGTATCTCCCATAAAGTGCGATTCAGCGATACCAACAAATGGTTCTGCACCCAGATGATATCCTTCCTTCTGCTGAGTTGTTGTGTTCCGTTCCGTTTGGAGTGAAAAAAGAGGCAAAAACTCAAACCGAGGCCATTGCATTGGGAGCGAGCAAAGATTAAGAAATGTCGTAAATCATGCACCAGATATCCGTTTTCTGCTTGGCAGGAGTCCGGAATAATACTAACTGCACTGCACTGCAAGCGAGCGCTTCCATTGATAAAACGCATCCAGGCCTTTCATGTTGCTTGGAGTCGTATGACTTTCTGTGATGCTGATGATTCTTTCTCTTGCACACTTCCACTTTCAATGATGATGATGATGATGACGATGACGACAACAAATGGCTCAATCTTCACGGGATTCTCGAGTTAACATTTGCGAGCATGGCCTTCGGGTCGAGTTTTTGAACGCCTCCACATGATAACAGGATTTGAGTGCCCTCGCATGTCAATGTTGGCACAAAATTCAAAACAACTGTTAACTAACTTTGCTGCGTTATTGGCTGGTTAAATAACAGAAAAAGAAACTTATTTTACCAAAATTATATTCAAAAACACTTTTTCTTGGAAAACA
>NW_026598030.1:0-14810 GCF_029784155.1 Uranotaenia lowii
ATGTCTAATGTCTCATGTCTCATTGCTCAGGTCGCATGGCTCAGGTCTCATGGCTCAGGTCTCAGATCTCAGGTCTCACATTTCAGGTCTCATATTTCAGGTCTCAAGTCTCATGTCTCAGGTCTCATGTATCACGTTCTTAGTCTCAGAGCTAAAATTTTCCCAACTACAAAAAGATTCGAAGTTTTTCCTTAAAAACCGTGTTAATTCGCGAAATCCGTGTAAAAAAAAAACCTGTTAATTAAAAAATCCGCGTTAAAAACCGCGCTATTCCGAAAATCCGCGTAAAATAGTCGCGAAAAAAATAACGCGTAAAAAAAGCCTCAGTGTATTTCATGGAAATTTTGAAAAATTTAACATGCATCCGAAAAATGTAGAACAAATTTTGGGAGATAAGAGTTTTATCACCTTTTATATTCTTGGTTTAATTGAATTTTCCTATTCAAAATTACTTGATTTATTACTTATTTATTAGGCCGGAAAAAATTTTAAATTCTTCTTTTGTCACTCGGAGTTGGAACATCGTGAGGGGGGTGTAAGGATTAGGAATAATGGTAGAATATAAGTTCTAGAAACGAATAATGAATAAACGATAATGACTGATATTGAATCAGTGTGTAAATTGAAAAGCTAGGGCCCGCTAGGGCGTAACGCTAAAGTAAAGAGTCTTTATGAACGTGCCCCATAGAATGCGTGCACCTACACACGCTCGATAAAAGAGATTCTAGTTTGAGAATGCAAATGTGTTGGTGAAATCTCGAATGACGTTGCTCAAACTTAACGTGGCAAAATGTTCAAATATTGTATTTACCAGAAGAAAATGTCAGTCATATGAAATTGTCAAATTGGGAGATGATCCTGTCGAGAGAGTCAACAAGATTAGAGACCTTGGAGTTATATTGGACTCAAAACTTACCTTTGTAGATCACTATAACTCAATAATCCAGAAATCAAACGGTATGTTAGCATTTATAAAACGTTTCAGTTATAATTTTAAAGACCCATACACAATAAAAACATTGTACACAGCTTATGTTAGATCTATTCTTGAGTATTGTAGCGTTGTGTGGTCGCCTTTTCAAATTTTACATAAAAACCGTTTGGAATCAGTCCAGAAACAATTTGTTCTATTCGCTTTACGAAATTTAGGATGGTCTCAGAACCAATTACCTAGCTATGAATCACGTTGCCTGCTTATAAACATGGAAACATTAAGTGTAAGAAGAGAGTTTGCTGCAATCTGTTTTGTAAACGACATAATTAATCAGCGCGTTCAGTCTGCTTATCTACTAAATCAATTAAACTTTTATTGTCCTTGCCGTCATTTAAGAACAAGAAATCTTTTCATTATAACCTCTACTCGAACTGATTATGGAAAATATAGTCCTGTTAATTGTTTAATGTATAGTTATAATAAACATTATGAGAATATAGACTTAACTATGTCAAAACAGCAGCTGAAAAAAGGTTTTTACGGTAACAGGCACCGAAGAACCTGACTTTGTAAATGTAAAGAAAAATTATTATTATTAAGCTTATTTGAACATTGTAATCTCTAGGTTTAAGTTATTATATATATGTAGCCTACACTGTTTGGCGGAATAAATAAATAAATAAATAAACAAATATCTTGCACTTGCTATGCAAGTGTGAACGCAGGAAGGAAACCGTCAGTTGAGAAAATATATTTGATGAGGAAACACGCGTTGTTCAATATTTGAACTGTCTATCGATTGAGAGTCAAGAAGTTTCGGAATATCAGTCATCCGGTCACTACAGGGGGGACAATAAAAAATAATGCGAAAAACAAATAAATTGGAATAAATTGCACGAAAGCTTGTATGCAACCAAATAACATACTATAGCATTGCATGAAACCTATAAATTAAGTATTTTTTTTGGCCCTTATTCTGCGCCTCGAGTGACGTGACGATAGTAGAGTCACCCAAGTCACTCTATTCCAGCAGTCGGTTTAGGTGAGGAACGTCACTTCGGATGAACTTTGTGAGTTCTTACCCTATTCTCGTAGTCACCGTGGGTGAGAATCGTCGCATTCGGGTGACGATTTTAGGTGACAATTGTCGGTACCTTTTCAGGTGGCGACGAGATAGAAATTAAAATGAAAAAATACGAAAATTACTATTCAGCGGAGTTGTTTGTTGTTGAAATTCAATCATTTTTTTCCTAGCATGTTATTATGCTTTAAATCATCAATAAATTTGTTAACACGACGAGAATTTCTTTTTATTAACGGGTTGGTGTTCAAGAGGGCTGGTTTTATTTAAGGGATTAAGGGATATTCTACTGCTTAAACTGGCTGGGAATGATTTTTTTTACTTTTCCTGATGTCGTCCACTCGATGGTAATAAATTCGGATGATGATTCATCAAGCACGGCGGATTCCATTTTTTTATTAACCCGATGACGTAAAGTGCATTTGTCGATGTGCATTCCGCATCAGATCATTCGGACCAAAAGTTGTGTTGAGGGATCCCAATTTTTCATAGGTTTTTTTTTTCAGAGGAATGGTGAATTTTAATAAAATTTACTGAGAAAATTGAGCGAAAATGTTCAATTTTGATTTATTTTCCAAAACACATCGCGAAAACTATTTAAGACTATCAGCTAATTTTTTTAAATGTATCTCAAAGATCACGCGGGGTTATTAGGTAGATTCGGAAATGCAAAAGAATCAGTGATACAAGATACAAATGAAGCACAGGCTTCGATCGGGTTTTGTGAAAAGTGATCGGCCTGATGTTAACATCTAAAAAATAACAATTTCAAACATTAGTGAAGAATCTGTACGAAAAAATTAACTATCTTACCGGTAGGGATAGTTCCCAGGGATCAAAAGGTCTGAATAGTTTCATTAAAGTGCCACTTGTATCCTTCCATCACAAGTTGATGTGCTCGAGAAATCATGGCCGCATTGAACTGGTAAACCATATCCGAGCTAACACCGCGAGGCGAAACTCCCCAACGGCTCCTGGGCTTCATGGCAGATCGCACATTGGCCTGTCGTAGGGAACTTCCTATTTCTGTAACAGGCGCCGTGTATGCAGATAATTTTGCCACCAATGATCGCCGACGGCGAAAGGTAGTCGAAGATTTCGATGCCGCGCACCTTGAGAGCCGGAAGGTTTCCACATTGCATAGTCAATTTTGTTTAAATAAAATTTTATTAGACGCGATTTCTTAAACTTTCGAATATTTTCCGCCACGATGAAATGAAGGAAAAAACAAAAACACAAGTATGACAGTTTGGGGTTCATCCAGTCACTCAGCTGGAATGAACAGCTGTCACTTGCTCTCACCTTGCTGTCACCTCACTTAAACCGACTGTCGGAATAAGGTGACAAGAGTCGAGTGACGGTGGGGTGACTCGCCAAACATCACGTCACGCGCTACGCAGAATAAGGGCCTTTATCAAAAAAATCAATAAAATCAAGAATACAAAATGTGTGTTGACTTCCGTCTTCCAAAATGTGGTTTTTGATCTTGTAATCTTTCGAATATTTGAATTTTTATTTGAAATTTACTTAAAATACTTCAAACTTTATTAATTCCCCCCTTCGGGATTTTGGAAATTTCGAAGGGGAGGGTGACAAAAGAAGAAATTGATATTTGTTCCAGCCTTATTATTATTATTTATTATTATTACTTGTTTTTTTTGTATTATTTCTGGATTCGGGCACATTTGCTATATTGCCATGTGTCACATGTGGTTCGATTTTGGTACATCTGCCAAAATCAAACGATTAAAAAAACATTTCTTTTCGCTTTTACTGGACCGTAGAGATTAGACAAACAACATAAATAGATATTTAACACATTGCGGACCAAATACGAGATGTCTCATGTTTTCTTTCGGCTAAACGAATGCGCTTCACTGAGAAGCATAACTCAAATGTGATACATTTTAAAAATTGACTTTTTTATACATCATTGTGAACAACAATCGATTTGATAATGATGGAATTTGAAGGAAACCGAGCAAAATATATTTTTTCTTTTCCTCTTGCATCGTATATATCTAGAAAACGCGTCAATTTTCGCATTAGAAAAAATAGGACGGATAGTACCGTAATCCGGAGTAATATTGATCACTTTTTTCAATATATTTCAATTATTTTTTATGTTAAGGGGAATGTGGCATGTTTTAAATTTTTAAATCCAGTAATGGACTCCTATGAACGTAAAACATGGATGCAGAAATTTATTAGAACTCTTTAAACTTGATTTGAAAATCGATTTCGTCTCTGTTTTGAATCTGATGCTTTGGGGTAACAGTCTCTATTTTTACGGCTTTAACGAGTTTACTCGATCATACAGGATACAAAATACCTTCATAATATTTACAAATGCAGTTTTATCTTGCTTTATAACGTTTCTTTTGAAAACATTTATAATTGAAAAAAGTAGGGGAGAGTGGGGTATCGTGTGCCACTTTTAATATTTCAGATGTGTGTTAAAAATCTCAAACCAACTGTCATCGTCATCGCTTTGCGTGAACATATATTCCTATATGGTGTTGACTGAAATACGCATCATATCATAAATTTACTTACATAATTAAAAAAACACCCGCTAATTTCATCGATGTGGAACCTAAAGTGCAGAACAAAAATATGCTCATACGCTTATGATCTTAGATTTGTCATGATCTTTCACGTGGAAAAGGATTTTGATGAAACATCAATAAGTCACACAAACGCAACCAATTTGCAAATCATAGCTTGTGGGGAATCGTGGGCCACACATCTTGAATCACCTATATTTTTATGTTTTTATACACATTCAGAACTTAAATACGTTTCACCTATCTGCAAAGTTTTCTTATGCCAAATGAAGAGTTATGAACAATATTTTGTCCATCCTATATAAGAAATTTTGCCAAAACGTTCGCGAGCCAGGTTTTAAATTCCATGCGATCATACACAGTTCTCTTTTTTATTTCATCATCTGAAATTGCTTTAAAATAACGAAATGAATTAGGAAATTACAGTTTTGGGTCAAATTATAAAATTTGCATGTTATTTATTCAATTTGTATTCGGTGGCCCACAATTCCCCACCATTTTTCAAAATCCAAAAAATACTACTTTTTTTTTAAACAGTCAGAATTTGGAGAAAATAACTTTTTAAAAATTTTAAAAAATACCTTATGATACCTTGAAAATGTAGAAAACCATACCAGTTTTTATTTTCATTTTATCTTTTATAATAAAGAAGTTATGGAACAACGAAAAAAAGTGGCCCATGATTCCCCACTCTCCCATACTATTCTGTTGCATACATTTAGGGGCAAAAATGAAAATAATTGCTAAATAGTTTGAGCTAAAAAATACAAATGAAATTTTATTTTAACACATTCCTCTAGGCCCTCCCAGTATATCCATTTTTATTTTTTCTTCAAAGTTAATCATTTGATAGGGTTCCTATCCATTTGTCCAATACGCACTTACTCTTGGAAAATGTCCTTATTTTTTAAATATCAAAAAATTATCATTAAATGACAATAAAAATAGCACTATAACTGTTCATATACAAAGAAAAAAAGTTGTTCTTTAACATTGAACAACCCGTTTGCTTCTAAATGTTTTTTGTATCATCAGGAGAGCTGTTTATTTGCGAGCCTTGGAAAAATAGATATTTTCAGAAGAATTAATAGGCTCTCAAACGTAGAAAACAGTTTTCAAAAATTCAAACTATAGAGTGAGTTATTGATGATAGTGTGAAAAAGTTTATTGTTGGTCAAATTTACCCCGGTGATCAAAGTTACCCCGTTTTACGGTACCTACTTTTTACAAACAACAAAATGCTGTCCAAACTTTGTATTGCCGATAACTAGGAAATTAGCTATCAGCATGTCCCATTTATAAATGAACTAGGATTTAATCAGTTTTTATAATAAAGGAGTAAATACGGCATTGACATTTTAAAAATTGATTTTCACAACTCAAAATTAAAAATTAGTTCACACTAGACAAATTCAACTCGAAATTCCTCTTCAGAGGAAAAATGTCTCATTACAGTCTTTTCCAGTTATTGATAAAGTGTAATGTCTACAGTTTTCATCAAGCACCGGGCTCCATTTTTCGTAAAACTCAACCACCAGCATAAAAGGCCCCAACGTACACATCCGTATGTATACTTTCACCCTCGGGAGAGCGAAAAATATGTTGCGTCAACTTACGAAACACACGAATAAGGGTGGCTTCTGTGACAGTGGATACGCATTTCACGTTTTGTTTGGTTTTGTGGTTTACCAGACCTAATTTCGCGGAAGATAAATAAAAACAATGAAATGTGTTCTTCTGGCTTGCGCGATGAGAAAACTTCGACAGGGACCAATTTTTGTTTATCTTTCCACTCTCGCGGTTGTCAAAAGTGTTGTGATAAAATCGTTTGTGAAAAAGTCGTGAAACTTTTCAATTTAATTTTAAAATCTACCAAAAGTAAAGCATCCGAAACCGTTATTCCAGAGCGGTTGGTTGAAAAATTTTATAACGACCATTCTAATCGATGGACATTACCACAACATACATTTCAATGGACACACTGCATCGTTTAAAATTATCAATAATTCAGAACAGATATACCATACCTGAATGGATGTGCTCGCAACGCCCGGACCGGAACTTCCCTCGGTCACTTCACCCATTCACCTTCACGGGTTCATACCTTGTAGTAGATTCCAGACAGTTAGCAATCGAGTCGTTGTGAGTGAGTGTGACTTGATGCTTGGGGTACGATATCAATCTACATTCAGGTATACCTATGGTATGTTTTCTGTCACACAGGTGTTGTATGGATGGATCAAACCGAATGAATGAATGATTTTGAACAGATAAAGAGCGACTTAGTCACGATTTGCACTTTGCACTGCCACGCGTGTCGTGCCGCAATACAGTATGAGTGGCATTCTGATGAGACTAGCTGATAATTATCACTAATTAATCGAATAATTAGCCCATTAGTGCCGTCACTCGATGTGAGCGGTTTAATAGACAAAATAGATTTGCGGATCACCGCAGAGTCAAACTGTGTAAAAATCATCCTTCCTAGTTACTACCCAATTGTTGATTAAACGTGTGGCGGATCCTAGTGCGGTTTTACACCTTTGTTGGGTGTCAGTTCGAATTTGATCATGCTACAGAACGCTGAATATGTTGGCCTTGAGTTTGCTCGTAAGGTAAACAGTATTGGACAAAACAAATGGGACACGACTCAAACCTAAAAATGTAGGTATATTTGACAGATTATTTTATCATTCTTCATAGATTTAACAAGATTTCACTCTTTCTTTGGGTCAGTTTTTAGTAGTTAAAAGTTGCTCACCAAACTAATATTTTCTTCTAACTAGTTCAATGTAATGTCCCTTCAAACTTTAATCTTTTGACGCAAAAACCGGTGACATTGAAGTTGAAAAGTGTTGCATGATGCCCCAGTTGACGGTAAGCAATTTTAGAATTTTTAAAATTTAGCAATTTTTATTTATTATTGACCCATTCCACGGTGACGTGACGAAAATTTTCTAGCACTTTTTCTGTAAACCGTGTATAGATTGTTAGATTGTTTACAAAACTCAGAGATAGATCAATAGATTCAGAATTTAAATCGCCACATTTTGATTGTAAAAGTTTTTTCTTCATAAAATAATAATTGATATGTGAGTGATTGAAGTTGTGACGTCAAAACGCGCCACTATAAATTAACTTGGTTCTGAAAATTTCATATTCCCAAAGATTAATTACGGGAGAGTGGGATATCATGGGATTTTCTTTCTATGCTCCATAACATCTTTATTATTGAAGATAAAATGAAAAAGATATATGGTATAGTTTTCTACATTTCGAACGGTTCTTTGGATTATTTAATTTATTTTACAATAAATTCACTTTCCCGAGATCTGACTGTTCCAAAAAAAGTAATTTTTTTAAATGATTGGGAACTGTGGGTCACTTCATCCAAAATGACCAAATATCAAGCAAATTTCATGAGTTGACCCAAAACTGTAGTTATATTATTCATTTTGTTATTTTTTTACGTCCTCATTCTGATGTTTTGAAAAAAAAAAAATCAAAACAAAACCATATTTATAAAACAAAAATCTTGAATTATTCATGTGGAAAAATAAATCAACTCACAATCCCATCACTCAGGATAATTCAAAAATAAACTTTTTCAAAAACGAAGAATTTTTTTCGTAATACACCGTCAACTGGGGCAACATGCAACAATTTTCAACTTCAATGGCTTCTAAAATCTTAATGCTTACAGATTATCATACCTCTTGTACATCAAAAGTTTTAAGGTTGAGGGGACACCAAACTGACGTAGTCAGAAAAATTATTGCTTTTACCATTTTCTTCAAAACTTACAAAAACATGCGATTTTCACCCTACTAAGAAAAAGGGGTAAATTGCAACAAAATCTTTAATTAATGAAAAATCGAACGTAAACGTTTAAAAATTTATAGTTTTTGATACATTTGTGATGTCATAACGCATAATGCACCATTTGCAGTAATGTTTGGTGTTGTTCAAATTAAATTTTTATAATTTATTCAATAATTTTTTTCAAACATTTTTGCCCTATTCTCTCTATTTTATGGTACACATTCTGAGATTTTAGATTGTTGGTTTAATTTTAATGATTTCAAAATATGTTAAATCCTAAACAAAAACCTCGTAATAAAAATCCTCCTTCAACACGAAAACAATATTTTTTTCATAAAAAAACCCTAGTTTTTTTATAGTAGGAGGCTCCGATATGGAAAAAATGAAGGTTATTCATTGAAAACTTATGCAGCTCATCGCACAATCCACGAAATCTCAGAATGAAATACTTCGTAATTTAACGTTTTTGAAAGTTGCAAATTTGGACCTAATAGTGAAGAAATTGCCTTTGACTGGATGGTTGATAAGGATTGCAGTGAAATAAAATGTTTGAATTAAATGCCAATTGTTTAACCAAAGTTCATTAGATTATATTGTTCTTATTCACTCCGTCTTGATGTTATTGTCTTTCTGATTCATTTTAGAAAAAAAACAGCAAGGAACAAACTTAAGCGAACAACACCATCAATTACTTACTTGAACGCACTTTGTGTAGGGTAACGGACTTATTTTGGACCAGAGGACCAATTTTTGACCACCTTTTCTAACTCTTTTATAAAGCAAATAATCATGAAATGTTTTAGCAATTATTGTTGAAGCCCGGGCACTTAATGTAATGCAGTAATTTTTTTCATTATAAGTTGTTTTATAAGAGAGTTAGACAAGGTGGTCCAAAATTGGTCCACTGGTCCAAAATAAGTCCGTTACCCTATAATTTCAGAGTACACTTTTCGAGACGCATTTATAGAGTACTTTTTTTTTAATTTTGAGTGTTGTGTGAGTGACGAAAAAAGCTCTGCTGTTTACCCAGTAAACAGGAATCGGCAGAGAGGTAACTCAAATCGACAGAGGGATCGTATCGATCTCTCTTGCGATTTTGCATTATCTAATCAACAGAGAGGAGCACACCATACGCGTGCCTGGAGTGAGTGCCACGAAACAATCTAAGACACGCCCTTCAGAGAAACACACGAAAACAATCCGAATCGTGTTTGCATGTTTCCCTTCACGACGCGTGTTTGCCGGCCTGAGAAGTCGACTGCTACGATTGAAAGCACGCATATAAAATACACGAGGATGAAATGCGAGCACACCGTACGAGTTTACGATTCATAGGCTGCACAATTTGTATGATCATTGACGCAATTTCTCCCTATATTTCAGTTCCCCGGTCTCGTCACTCTGATTCAATCGACCACTCTTGCTCCGCTCACAACATCTTTCAAAGAGCGGTGCCGATTTTAATAACACTCTTGTCAGCGATTTCACACACACACACACACATACACACACACACACACACACACACACACACACACACACACACACACACACACACACACACACACACACACACACACAAACACACATACACACACACACACACACACACACACACACACACACACACACACACACACACACACACACACACACACACACACACACACACACACACACACACACACACACACACACACACACACACACACACACACACACACACACACACACACACACACACACACACACACACACACACACACACACACACACACACACACACACACACACACACACACACACACACACACACACACACACACACACACACACACACACACACACACACACACACACACACACACACACACACACACACACACACACACACACACAGACACACACACACACAGACACACACACACACACACACACACACACACACACACACACACACACACACACACACACACACACACACACACACACACACACACACACACACACACACACACACACACACACACACACACACACACACACACACACACACACACACACACACACACACACACACACACACACACACACACACACACACACACACACACACACACACACACACACACACACACACACACACACACACACACACACACACACACACACACACACACACACACACACACACACACACACACACACACACACACACACACACACACACACACACACACACACACACACACACACACACACACACACACACACACACACACACACACACACACACACACACACACACACACACACACACACACACACACACACACACACACACACACACACACACACACACACACACACACACACACACACACACACACACACACACACACACACACACACACACACACACACACACACACACACACACACACACACACACACACACACACACACACACACACACACACACACACACACACACACACACACACACACACACACACACACACACACACACACACACACACACACACACACACACACACACACACACACACACACACACACACACACACACACACACACACACACACACACACACACACACACACACACACACACACACACACACACACACACACACACACACACACACACACACACACACACACACACACACACACACACACACACACACACACACACACACACACACACACACACACACACACACACACACACACACACACACACACACACACACACACACACACACACACACACACACACACACACACACACACACACACACACACACACACACACACACACACACACACACACACACACACACACACACACACACACACACACACACACACACACACACACACACACACACACACACACACACACACACACACACACACACACACACACACACACACACACACACACACACACACACACACACACACACACACACACACACACACACACACACACACACACACACACACACACACACACACACACACACACACACACACACACACACACACACACACACACACACACACACACACCGATTATACGGCCGTGGGGTAGCGGCCCAAGAATACTACCCCTGGGTCACTGGCCCATGTCGTAAGAGGCGACTAAATCCAGCAACCCCCCTCTCGATGACGACAACGGCAAACGGAATTGGATTACCCTACCGGACCTATTGGAAAGAAACAACCCAATGTGCCCAAGGTGTGCTGCTCATGGGAGCGCTAAAACGGTCCCATGCATAAGACCGTGCTTATGAGGTGGAAGGCTGGCGGGTTGTAAATGTGTCAGTCGATAACGGTAGCCTGTGGGGCACCGGGACAAACCCCACAGTATTGCAGTCCTTGCTGCGCTAAAGCAGGGCACTGGCGCAGTCGACCGTATATTTCCCTAGCTACTCGTGGGATTCACTAATGATTCAAAATACTAAAACTAATGATAAGAGGAAGAAGGAGGAGAGTGCGGAGAAGGGTGCAAGCCCTAATCCGTTCGGTGGCAGGAGTCTAAGGCGATCTCCAGCTCGGCAGCTTGCTGTCCAACTGGTAGAAACTCCAGAAGGCTCCATAGCGGAAGAAAGAGGAGAGCCTGTCAGCTCTCCAGAGAAGAAGGAAGTTCCTATGCCAAAGGCAATGAAGGAAGCGATGACAGAAATGAAGGCTTTGACTAGCTTGGTTTTGAGCAAGCAAAACATTCATAAGGAGGTCAAGGACAAGCTTGTGAAGGCTATGGCTCTTTTTACAGAGGCAAACAAAGCAGTCCTAGAGATGGTAAGAGCGCTAAATGGCAGCGCTACTAGCAGAGGAACAGAGGCGGAGAAACCCTCTAAGGCGAATGTCAGTCGCCCGAAACGGATCGATGCCTTCGTTCAAACGGTGAGGAATGAGCTTATTACTCCGAGAAGCTCTAAGAGTGTAAAAAGGAAACGAGGGTCGCCCGGTGATCCAAGACCTGGCACCCTAAAGAAGAGGGCCCGAGACCCGATGGTTCGACAGGACCCTGGCCAACTGAAAGGCAAGGACGACAGACCCAATGAGGGAGCGTCCTCCAAATGGCAAACAGTGACGCGTAAATACCGTAAGGAGAGAGCTACGAAAGCAAACCCCAAGCCCAAAAAGCAGCGAAGCCGCGTAAGGGAAAAAGGTGAAGCTATCGTAGTTAAGGCGCCAGAGGGTACGTACGCGGACGTGCTTCGTCAGATGCGGACCGACGACAAGCTTGCTGGACTAGGTGAAAACGTGAGGAGGATCCGTCGTACTCGTTCCGGTGAGATGATCCTCGAATTGAAACGAAGTTCAGCAACAAAGAGTGCATCCTTCAAGGTGCTGGCGGAGGAAGTTCTAGGCGAGAAGGCGGAGGCGTATCAAAAACCTCGACGAAATAACGACAGAAGATGAAGTCAGGACAGCGTTAGTTGACCAGTGTAAGATCGGCGAAGATCAGATCTCTATCCGATTGAGACAGGGTCCTCCTAGATCCGGAACACAGGTTGCGATTGTGAGGCTTCCGGTGGTAGCAGCCAACGCAGCACTCGAGTGCAGGCGGCTAACTAAAAGTGGGATGGTCAGTTTGTCAGATAACCATCTCCCAGCAACCAGAGGTATGCTTTCGATGCATGGAGTACGGCCACAAGTCGTTTGACTGCAAGGGAGTTGACAGACGAGGATTATGCTGGGGGTGCGGAGAATTCGGCCACATAGCGACTAGCTGCAGTAAGCCGGCGAAGTGTCTTATCTGCACTGGTGACCATGTAACTGGCAACCCAAGGTGCTCTGCCTACCAAAAGGCGCTAGCAGCGATACCAAGGGCTTGGAAGTAATTCAAATCAACCTCAACCACTGTCACGAAGCACAACAGCTTCTGCGACAGATGGCGGTGGAAGAGAAGCTAGACATTGCGTTAGTAGCAGACCCCTATTTAAGGGCCCTGAATGGCACAAATTGGGTGACCGATAGTGCCAAACTGGCCGCAATAGGGGTGACAGGAAAGTTTCCCATACAAGAAGTGGTCACATCAAACGAAGAAGGCTTTGTGATAGCCAAAGTCAATGGAATCTTCTTCTGTAGCTGCTACGCTCCACCGAGGTGGACCTTGGAGAAGTTTAGCGCTACGATGGATAGGATAGTCGATTTGCTCACAGGCCGAAGCCCCGTTATTATCGCGGGGGATTTCAATGCGTGGGCCCAGGAATGGGGTAGTTCCCATACGAACGCCAGAGGACAGAGTTTACTTGAAGCACTTGCAAGGCTGAATGTGGACCTGGCGAACGTAGGTAATACTAGAACCTACCATAGAGAGGGACGTGAATCGATTATAGATATCACATTTGCTAGTCTCAGATGGACAAGTAATTGGAGGGTGAGCGAAGACTACACTCATAGCGACCACTTTGCGATCCGTTATCGTGTGGGTGAAAGTGCACAGTCAGTCAGAGGAGAGGTAATGACAGGTGAACGACGCTGGAGGACACAACAATTTGACCGGAATGTCTTCGTCGAGGTTTTGAAGTGGGAGCAAAACCTGTCAAACTTGGCGGCGGAAAACCTGACGAAAGTACTCACACGTGCTTGTGACGCAGCAATGACGAGGAGAGTTAATCGTAGAAACCCACATCCACCAGTTTATTGGTGGACTGAGGAAATCGCGAACTTGCGTGCCACCTGCCTTCGCGCTAGACGAAACATGCAGAGAGCACGAACTCAAATGGAGAGAGACGAGCGTAGGCCGCTTTTCAAAAATGCGAAAAGAAACCTATGCAAGGCAATTAAAGAGAGTAAAAAGGCATGTTTAAGGAAACTTTGTCTTGATGCCAATGACCGACCATGGGGCGATGCCTACAGGATAGTGATGGCAAAAAACAAAAGCGGTAGCACACCACCTGAAATGTGCCCCAACAAACTGAGGGAAATAACGAGAGAGCTGTTTCCTCATCATATTATTAATAGCTGGCCGCAAGTCCCGTACGACTGGGATACGAGCAATGAGGAGTTAATATCGTTGGAGGAACTGCGGGACATCGCCAAATCCCTTCAGCTGGAAAAGGCTCCAGATGGTATCCCGAACATTGCAGTTAAGACCGCGATTATGGAATTTCCCGAAATGTTCCGATCGTCACTGCAAATTTGTATAGAGGAAAGGATGTTTCCAGATATTTGGAAACGACAGAAGCTGGTTCTGCTGCCCAAACCAGGAAAGCCATTGGGGAACCCATCGGCATACAGGCCAATATGCCTACTGGATACGGTTGGAAAGATTCTGGAAAAGGTGATCTTGAATCGTATCCAGCGGTACACCGAGGGCGAAGGCGGATTGTCCAACAATCAATTCGGCTTTCGAAAAGGGCGAT
>NW_026598031.1:0-14685 GCF_029784155.1 Uranotaenia lowii
TATTGCATGATCCACATATCAATCATAAGAAAGATTTACTAGAAAAAAATGATGTTCAAAAAGGAATTTTAAAAAAATATTCATAAATGATTTAACACGACAATTTCTTTAAAAAATTAACAGATCCAAGAAACACCTCAGAAATATTGTATCCGTCCACTATTGGAATATTGTAGAAAATATATCAGTTAACCTCTAAAAAGGTACAAAAATTACTGAAAGTTTGTAACCTGCTTCTAAGGTAGCATGCTACAGGTTTAGTATCGTCACCTTGGTAAAAAGTGTCACAAACAAACTAAAATACTAAGTATTGTTTTTGGCGAAAAACTATTTTTGTTTTGATTTCAATTGCCATCCATAATGTTTAAGTGTAAGCGATATATCAAAGCTAAACAAAACAATAATCTTCCTTACTGAATCCGAGCCATTCTCTCAATTTAGGTCGTGTGAATTGCCCACAGGACTCGAAAGGAATGAAAAGCAACCCGTCAAATAATAAACGAATAACCTAATAATAAAATAATGAATACATACCACTAACGTTTTTAACGTTTTTAATGAGTAGAAAAAGTTTAAAAAATAAGCACAGTTGTAAGGAAATTATATACAAAATAGTGACTTTAGGGAGCAAATTTCAAAAAAAGTAACTTCTGAGTGACCAGCCTGAAAAAAGTGACAAAGTTACTAAAAAGTGACCAACTTCTAGCCCTGTATTTTCCATTTCGTTTTAGAATTTTTATTTGGCATGGCTCCTGATTGGAAATTCCTTAAACTAAAATCGTATTTAGAGATTTATTTTATTTTATAATCATGATCGAAATGTTAAATGAGTTTCAAATTTGTTGAGGATCAAGTTGGATTGCAAAAAAAATGCCCTTTGTCTAAATTTACATACAGACACCGTTAGATTTCGGCACATGTGGTTCAATTTTGGCGCAATTTTTTTAAACAACTTTATTTAACATTTTTCCGCTTTAACAGTACAAATAGAGTTTAGACAAACATTATTTTTTTAGGTTCTAAAATGATGATAAAATATAACAACTAGGTATAACAAAAATGATATAAATTCCATAGAGTACTCAAAACCGGTAAAAATTATAAAAGTTTCATAAAGTTTAAAAACAAATCAAAGACTTAAAATGACAAAAAATTACTTAAAAATGATGAAAAATTATAAATACGGACTAAAAATACAAAAATTTGAAAAAAAAAATCCAGCAGATAAAAATTAAAAATAAGTCCTAAATGTCTGAATGTCTGAAACATGATGAAAAATGACAAAAAATGACTGAAAAATGTCAAAAAAGATGAAAAATGACGTTAATGACAAAAAAATGGTTAAATTTCGATAACAAGTAAAAATAAAGTTGAGGAAGTAAACTGTTAAATCTTGGAAACATTAAGAGTTTGGGCGTGTTAAGTCATTGACCAGTTTTCTTGCTCGCCCAAAATCTCCCTGGTAAATTTTTATTTTCATTAGACTGTGTTGATTTGGGGTCAATTTTGAATATCTTAAACCCTGGGTTCTAAATAGATTCGGTTTTGTTCAAAACACATCCATGATTTTTTGAAGAATTTTTAACTATCGTTTACATGAGTAATTTCGAGCTTTTATGTTTGTGTGGGAAAATTGAAAATTTTGTACTGAAATATCAACATCATTTTCGTTTCTAATGTGGAACAGAGCTTGTCATGGTTGTGTGCCAATTTATAATTTTTTTTAAAGGATATTTTAAGCTGAAAATTTTTGCTGAAGACCGTAACTTCGTATCTAATTAGGCATAAAAGCTATAAGCTCTAAAACAGCGGTATGTCTTTTGGTATTGAGAAACAATAAATTCAATTGACATCACTGCTGGGTGCCTAGCGAAGTATTGCATGAAAAGTGGTTATGTAATGATTGGCACAAAAACCACAAGCTCGGTTCCACAGAAGAAACAAAAATTATTTTGATTTTTCAGTACAAAACATTCAATCTTCTCATACAAACAAAAAAGTTGAAATTTACTCATGTAAACGTTAGTTAAAAATTCTTCAAAATCAAAATCAACAGTGGATGAGTTCTAAACTAAGACAAACCTTTTTAGACCCCAGGGTTTGTTAGCACTGTAGAAGTGGTAAATTTGGTCAAAACGAATGTGAAGCAGAATCCAGTAAGATCAATCCAGAGACTGGCTAGGGAAGCGAATATCTCGAATTCTACTATGCAAAGATTGGTAAAAATGACTTAATGCAACATCAAGAGCAAGAGCGAAACGCCATTTAATAACAGAACGAACTAAAGCACTAAAGGGTGTCCACGATTAAACTGCCACACTATGAAATTGGTGGTTAGACCAAGTGGAGCGTGATCTGGCGAACGTGGGGGGCCCGAGAAATTGGAGAACGGTTGCTATGAACCGAGTGAATTTTAGGAATTGTGTTCGTCAAGTTATGTCGTAAGACGGAATACTATGTAAATAAAAAATAACTATGAAATTTCTCGAACTTTTTTAACCGTTGGGTAGAATTTAATAAAAATTTGGGTGGATTTAGTTCAAAGTGCAATGTTTACATCCTGCAAGTTTTAAAGTCCTGTGATCAAAACTCGTGGAAATGGAGTCGAAAAAACAGCTCGTGCGTTATAAAATCTTGCCCATTCATCACGAGACAAAAAGATCCCTCGCATCGTTCCATCGCTAAAACGTTGGGAATCGCGAATTCCACGGTGTCGCGAGTGATTAAGCGGTTCGAGGAAAGATTGACCACCAATCGGAAGTCCAGAAGTGAACGAAAAAGTATTCCGTACAACACCAAAATCACAACCGCGTTGTTGGGCCTTCAACCGAAACCCGAACGCCTTCGTTCGAGATGTCGCTAAGAAGCTGCACCTAAGCCGAAGTTTTGTCCAGAAGGCCAAAACTAAGGCTGGGCTTCGAATGTTCAAGGTACAAAAGGCCCCTAATCGCGACGAGAAGCAGAACAAGTCCACCAAAATCCGTGCCAGGAAGTTGTACCTCAACATGCTGACGAAAGTTGAATGCTGCATCATGGACGACGAAACATATGTGAAGGCCGAAAATGTTCAACACTCAGGAGCTCCGCCCCATCGAGAAGTACTGAGCGATTATAAAGCAGCACCTTTTTAAACGACCTAAGGTAGTGAAGACAGTCGAGCAACTGAAGAAAGTATGGGTTTACATGCAAAAAACGGTTGATTCACAGGTTGTGCAGGATCTTATGGCCGGGGTTAAGGCCAAGGTGCGGGTATTTGCGCGTGGACCATAAATAAAATACGAGTAAAATGGTAAAATGAAGTTTAATTGTTATTTTTCAATCCCTGAAAATTTGATGGCAATCGGATGAAAACTCGAATTTTGCGAATCAATTGTGTGTGTTTCAATTTCATCGTGGACACCCTTTACGCATCTTCTTTTAAAGGTTTTGTCAGTTAAGACAACATTGATTGAAATTTGGAAAAAAAATCCGAAATCCAAAAGATTCCCATCTCCATACACATGTTTTGGCTTAGAAAAACAACGTTCCGACACTTATTCCTTGTGGAATTAATCATGTCGTTGGCTTGAACACGAAAGCATTTGGTGTAATCTTGCCATAACCCAATGTAACAAGCTTTAGATAAATTCAGTCTTCTATTTAACTTACACGAAATTTAAACCATAGTGCCTTCTTCAAAAGCGCTTATTTTTGGTGCAAATGAAAATCAGTGCAAGACCACCGGTAAAGTTTCCCTCGACCAATAAGACCCACGAAAAAGGTGCAATAAAAAAGAAAACAACACACCAAAAAATTTATAATATTACTCGAGACAGAAACGCTTGAAGACCTAATTATGTTTCGCCTCAATTTGGAATTGATTTAAATTCACATCTTTTTCAATCTAAACTTAACAAACACTCAAGCTTAAGGATATAATTTTCGAAAGACGTAACTGTTTTATGATTTAATCCATTAAAGATGTAATTTTCGATCACATTGAACATAAACTTATAGAAGGGACCTAAATTTAAATTTAAGAAGATGTAAAATTATGTACGAGATAACAATTTGGCAACCCTACGCAGAAACAAAAACAAAACAAAACGTGCGGTTTTAGTGCGAATTGTCACGGGAAAGTGTTCTTTCGGTTGAAATAGGCGGCCCTTTTTTTTTGTTTTGATTCGGGTTTTGTTTCGTGCCAGGACAGTAAAATCTGGTAAATGACGTCGCGGTTCGTCGGTTCGATAAATAGTTTACCGTTTTTCGTGCCGACCAAAAGTGCAGATTCGGGAGACAGCGATGATGAAAATCTTGCGACCAGCAGCAGTGGCACAATAGCTTTGTGCATACAAAAATGTATTGGTTCCGCAAGTCCTGGAGCGGATAATGCAATGATGATCCAGATTGTGCTGTTACTGTTCCGGATCACAAGCAGCAAGTCCGAATGGCTGTAAATCAGGCGAAGGAGATTATCAAACTGAATACGGTGAGTTTTTTTTCCCCTAATTCTAGTCATCCACAGACAACTAACTTTCATTATCCGTTCCATCTTTAGCAACAGCAATTGCAAGATCTGCCACGGCTTTTGTATTTATGAACGATGGGTACCACGGAGACGGAAGCTTTTTACACATTGACCAGTCGGGAAATATGCTGGCAATATCCTGTCCCAAACAGTCCCAACATCCCAACATCGGTTCCAGAAATTGGTTAAGTCTGAGGAATTGATGCTGTATCGTTTTGTCATTCGGAAGCAGTAGCTTTCTCAAGTGAGTGAAAATTATATTTTTAGTTCACCATGTCTCAACAATCAGATCTTGTTCGAGCACTATTTTATTTTGCTTAATAAATTTGTGCTGCTTTAAACTAATAGGATTTGAAACAAAATTAGCAAAAAACAAAACATCAATACCTACCAAAAAAATTTATGGTAACGGACTCATTTTGGACCAGGGGACCTATTTTGGACCACCTTGTCTACACAGAAAAAAAATAATGACTATTACAGGTCATTGAAAGTGGTTGCCTGTGAAACAAAACAACCTGTAATTTAAAAAAAAAATAATTTTAAGTTGATTCCTGTGAAAGTAAATGAAAAATCATTGAATGTTACAGCAAATGTCCTGCAACAAAAATGAGCATGACATTTCCTGTACTTTTACAGGTCAAAATCATTTATTTTTAAGTGAGCACATTTTTACAGACTGTTTTTAAAATACAGGACGGAATAATTTAAGGTTATTGATCAAAAATAAATAAATTTACAACAATTGTTCGACTGTTTGTTCCGTGAAATAGCTCGTAAGGGCTCGTGTGAAGTAAACGGCCGGAAAGTTGACCGAAATAAAGCGCGTGTGTTTGGATCCCTAAAAACGCATAAGAAGAACGTCTATACTTAAAAGGGTAAACACACCAACCGAATATGCTTTGTAATTGTAAGAAGTCCGCCGTTATCTAATTTCAATCTGGCTGCTTGTCCGTAAGTGTTCATTCCAGCGCTTAGTCAATACGCTCAGTTAAATAAAAAAAACATAACTGTGAAATTTGATGTGGGGAGTCGTGTTGAGGGGGTAAAATAACTATCATCCGAATAAGTTAGGAAAATAGTCGCATCAAACTATTGCAAGAATTCATGGCATTTTATGAATTGTTTTTATTTTTCAAGGTAATAGCGCAACCGTCGATTCTTTTCGTTAAAATATCACGGGATATATTTTTTCTGACACTGATCCAATCGAAAAAGAATCCCAAACAGTCCCAAACAAAACACCCTGATGGTAACAAGAACAACAATCAAATCTTGTAGGCTGGTAGTGAATCTTTCGAACTGTAATTCGTTTCGTCTCGTATTTATAATCCCGGTAGTGCAGCCTTCTCATCGGTGGTCAGGAGGAAACGAGTATTGGCGACATCCGTCCGGAGTTTTTCTTTGCTGGATTTATACTGTCAATCTGCTGGTTCCGCACGGCAAACAAAGGATCTCAGAAAAACAAGTTCTGGTTCACCTGAGCAATCTGTAGCAACGAATTGGGTGCTAACCGAAAACCAGATTATTTTCCAACTCATAAGGTAGGTAACAAGAAAACCAGTTTTCCAAATTCAACTTGACAAAATCGTCATTTTTTATCAATTTCAGACAAATTCTCACGATTCGATGACAACTGGCTATCAACTAGAAAAATATAGCTCATCAGTCTGCAAAAACGGCAAACACAGACAATTGGTTCCCAACATTGCAAATCGCAAACAAACATCTACTAGAACTGAGTGGTCGAAAAGTACTTCCGGTAGGGTTTGGCGATTTTAATTAACTGGTTCCAGGCCGGTTCTGCAGTTCCGGTTATGGAGGTTTGTATAGTTATTTGTTTATTAATTTGATAATAGCTTATTATGCTCATTAAAAATAACTTTTTTAATTTAAGGAACTCAAGAAGCCCATTCTGATTGAAAGGCATGTTGACTCGATTTATTTATATCTTTCGGGAATTAACTCATTATTGCATCAACGTCTGTAAAGCTCAAGTACCTATCACCTCCGCCTAGAAAATAGGGAGGACGAAAAGTTTTGAAGACAACCAACTAGAAACCCCGGAATCATGAACAGTGTCCGGTGATGTTTTATGGTACAAGCTGATGATTTTCCTAGAATCACTACTCCTGGGCAGTCAAATAAGGTGAGTAAAGTATTCTTGATATATGTATCTGTTTTTCATGTTTTTATTTTGTAATATTACAGAAAAGGCATATACTAAGATCCAACAAGTAGCTGATTCTTATCTAAATTTGTAAACAGGCGTTGTTTGCAACTACAAATTGTCATCTATCTACTGATAAGCTGGTATGGGCCATAGATATGCCAATTACGGAAAGAAAAAAATCAAAACAAAGGGATTGGTATTGGGGATAGCTGTAGGAATGTATTGGCGAAAACGGAATCGATTCAGCGTTGTGTGCCGGATGTCAAGCAATTCTACAAAACCAACCAACTTGTTAAAATATGTTCTTTATAGAAACACAAATGGAGCCTTTAAATGCCAGCCGCAGTCACCTACATGTTTCCATAGGTCCCCTCTACTACTCAGGTGTCGTAAAGAGGAGACATCTGTCCTGCTTTTTCGATGAATTCTACGCTCTGATCTTTATTTGCATAGCGGAAATGGAATGTTCGCTTAGTGTGCACAAAATGACTAGAGGACAGCAAAACATTGAAAAGATTGAGGTAATTACAAAATTATATAGTTGAACTCAATACTATAATTTTTTTTCATAAATCTCTTACACATATTAATATTACCTTTGAATTTGAGGGTTTATTTTTTTTCACTAATTTTAAAATTGTTTATATTTGACTTTGCTGAAAATCATCTTAAATATTTTTATCTTTATTTTAAAGATTAAAAGTGAAACAAAATACAAATTTCTTGGAAAAGGAATTTGAATCGATGTTAAGGTTTTTGTTTGCATTTACCTTTTTTCCAATAAGGATTCTGAAAATAATCATCAATAATTTTCTTAAATTATCTTGTACAAAGATTTTTTGATTTAAAAAATTCAATAATTTTGTATAATTTTTTTAATGTTTTACAGGTGAATTACGGAGGAAAACAAACGATAGCTAGAAATTAATTGTTCATTCCAAAAACAAACAGTTATACATACATATATCACTAGGCTTGCAAACGACTCGGCAAATGTCTACGGACACAGGTGAAGTCTAGGATGAAGTCTATGAGTCCTATGAGTCATTCTAAGATGATAGTTTTTTTTTTAACAAAATCAATATCGTTTAATTTAATCTTTTCAATAGGTAATGCTTTAGATATAAGCTGTTATGCTCTGGAAAAATAAACAATTGTTTGAAAATGAACATTCAGAATTGCTCATGAAAACAGTTCCATATTTATGGTTAAAAAAGATATTGAGAAACTCTTATTTGGGGTCCTTAGGGATTTTTGTGATTTAATTTTGAAATGCTTTTGACGAAGCGAGCCTCAAAAACTACCGAATTCGATTTCAAATGTCAGACCTGTAATTTTCAAGTAACCTGTAATTTTCAAGTAACCTGTAATTAATTCAAAATAGGTATACCACGCTGAATCGAAGCAATTGAAAGGTTTTTTTAGTTCAACCAAGCTATAGGATAAGTTCAGATACCGGTATTTCGATAGCAACTTACCCTCTTCTTCAGTTTCAGTTTTCGATCTAACAACGCTCACTGAAGGAGATAGTAATTTGCTATCGAAAAACAAATATCTGAACTTTTCTTAAATCTTGGTTGAATTAAAAAGAATTTTTCGATTGCTTTGATTCAGTAGAATGATTTACCTATTAGAATGTACGATGTAATATTATATCATAAATAATCTAAATTTATGTCAAAAAAGATGCTACGCTTGTGTGCGTCAAATTTGACATAAATTTACATCATTGATGATATAATATTATGACGAATGTGTTATTCTATTAAAGCCGGAAATTTTATGTCTTCAAGCGTTTCTGTGTTTTCCAGTGTAATTTTATGTCAAAAAATGATGCTTCTTTTTTGTGCATCCTTTTTGACATAAATTTACACCAAAAAATTAATAGTGTGAAATTACCGTTTTAGAATGAGTTCACGTAGTCAGTGATGATGTTCCAAGCCAAGTGCTTCGCCTTTCCTCTGCTTCAACTATTCTGCCACCTTCCACGTGCAAAAGTTTTTCGACACCTTCCCACTTCCAACCAAAATAAAAACTTCCTTAGTTGTAAAAACTTCTTCCAGGTGCTTGAAGGTGGTAATGTGACGATCATGGGTGATGGTGGTGCATGGTGCAATTTTCGATCGGTGCTTCCATCCACGTGGACCGGATGATAAGAAGTAACTGGAAATAACAACAAATCTTCGCCGATGATGGTCGGTGTAACTTTACCTTTCCACTTGAGTGAGGGTTCACTTTTTTCTTCACTCAACTTTTGGTGACTTTTGGTGTAATGTGGATGTGTGCGTGCTTTCTTGTAAGTATGCCCCCAACCTGTGCGAGGTGCACTAAACTTTTGTAGCCTTTAGGAGGAATTTGTTTTTCGACTTTTCCTTCCTCTGCTTCCTCTTTTCGCTTAAGTTGTTTAATGTTATCTACACTTTCAGAAAATTTTCGCGAACCAGTGCTCTTTAATTTTGTTTTCTTTATTGCTGTTATTGCTCCGGCTATTTCGGTTTTCGAACAAGTTTTGGATAGCTTTTCGCGTAGCCAACGGCGGCGGCTTAGCTCGAAAAATTTCCCTTTTGCTTATCTTCTTCGACTTTTTTCGTGTTTTTTCTTCACCGGGGGTTGTTTTTTCCCTCCAACACCATCATCCTCCGGGGGTGCTGTCACGCTTCCGAAATCACTGCCAGAAGCGGCGCCGTACGAATGGAGAAAAACTTTTTCGCGCCAGCCTCCCCTTTTTTTCTTCGAAAAAGCTATGAGCAGCGCAGCTAAAAAAGATACCGATCAATTAGCAATAAAATTTTATCACTTTTCTTCTGCCGCTAGAGAGCATCTTCTTCGGTCATTTTTCCGCGACCAATAACGATTCCCCGGCGTGGTGGAAAAACTTGCTTTCGTTCAACAATAATAATAATTCGCGCACCTCACGATAACTTTTATTTTTCCTCCACCTTCGTGCTTCTTCTTTCAAGTTGTGCCGCACGCCAAAATTGATGGCTACAATTAATCAGAGTAGTCGCTGAGACGTGCTCACGGAGAAGCTTCGATTTTCACTTTCGACAAATAATCGACACTAATCGAATTCCATCAATAGGAATTGCTCGCGAAACACCTCACAATTTTATCCGTTGATTTTCATTGAAACCACCACCTGAATCGGAAACACTGGTGCCCGGAAGTCGATTCACAAGTTTCGATAAAAAACCATCGAGGTGACAACAATCGATCGATCCGATAGAACACCACACACACTGTTTTTGCACCTGAACCTAAATTGCTTGCTACCCGGAAGCAATGGTCAAGTATCGGTGGCGTTCTACTCCATTAGCAGTCGTCGGGGTGTGGGTGTTTCCGGATCCGGTTTTTTTTTTGTTCTCTCTCTTCTATTCTGTTCAAACCAATCACAAATATGGATTTTGCTTTCCCCCCCTTTACTTGATGAGCGGTTTCTTTTGTCGCCAAAGGAACGGTCAAATAAATCGTCGTCATCAGTCGAATGCAATCCGGTGCATTTTTTGCTCGTTTTCCCTATCCTTCGGTGGGTTCGTTTGATTTTTTTTTTTCGTGTGGTTAATTAGGACCTTGCAATAATTTTCGTACCTGTAATCATAGAAAAAGAAGAAGAAAAAACAATAAATTAGTCATTCGAAAAAGATTTTGTTCAATTTAATCAATTGCGAGAAATAGAACGACTAATAATCTTCGATAATTGGAAAAACATCTGAATCAAAGCAATTGAAAAATTCCTTATAATTCAACCACGGTACACCGTGGTTGAATTAAAAGAAATCTTTCGATTGCTTTGATTCAGTTGAATCTTTCAACCAAGTAGGCTCACAACACAACAGAGGGAAAAACATCGAAAGGAAGCGTTGTTTGGGGTATTAAAGTAGACATTTATTTTTTTCCATTTGGATTACTGACTTTTCGAACTATGTATTGGAAAAATACACAATTTGTACATAGTTAGAATGGAAATCTTTTCGAATCTCGTGACGCCTAATTACTCCGGAGATTTGGAACGAAACATTTCACACACGAGACATGAACCTCGAACAGTCGTTCTGAAATTCGGAATAGCAATTACCTGTATTACGAGAGGCTCATCAGCTATAGCGCGTTTATTGGTTTCGTTAAGTAAAAATTTGTGTCGAAATAACCTCATTTGGGAACATACAACCACAAATCAGACTTCACTCCAATAATGAACTTTCTTGGAGGTGGTATTATCGGTATAATATTTTATGCCGGACAGGCATTAACAAGCTTTCTAATAACTGGCATTGTCCTCCAAGCGCAACCGCATAGCATATGTCTGAAAGAAACCAAATTAAACATATCCTATCACAAGGCAAAGCGGGATGGAAACAATCAACCATCAAGGATATTGTTGAATGATGTACCAAGAGCTTGTTACAAATGTTGCAGTGAGTTCAATTCTCTCAAAATTTTTTTGGCATGAATTATCCAATAGGTTGAAAATCCCATAAAATTTTAAACTTTTCTAAATCGGCATTGGATTTTTGCCACCTTTTCTATGGGTGTAGACGTCCACACTAAGAATGATTTTTTCCACTCGGACTACTGACTTTTCGAACTATGTACAGGAAAAACGGACAATTTTTACGAAGTTCGAATTGAAATCTTTCCGAATCTCGCGACGCCTAATTACTCCTTAAATTTGGAGCGAAATTTTTCACACATGAAACATGGAACTCGATTAGTCGTTCGTAACTATCAAAACATTGAATAAAGAAAAACTTTCATACAAACAAAGATACATAATCAAATTTCAAATAATCGAAATTATCTGCCAATGCTAAGAATCAGATAAGAAAAAATCCAAATTTTGGATTCCAACAACATCATTTTCCACCAATTCCTTCAAAATTAAATCAAAATGTTGAAAAGGTTTCTCGGCGATTTCAGTCTCAAAAAATCATAAAACGATGTTTATTTACTACATCCGACGTTTCGGCATGTTTATTTTGCCTTTATCAAGGAATCTGGCGAGTTGGAAAGTTTACAAAAAAAATTTAAATTAATTATTGTATCAGCTAATCTTATTCTTAACTTCTAACTGTTTTGATGTTATGAGGAAAATACAAATTAAATATTATATAATTAAATGTTGAGGACAATATAGATAAAAAGAGTAAAAAAATTATATAATATAAAGCTATGTGAATGTTAAAAACTTTTAATTCTACTTACAGTAATTTTTCGTTTTAATTGTCCAGAACGTTTTTCGAATCTATGAAACTGTCCTGAAGAAAAAGTCGTCTCGTTGTTGGCTGAGCGGATGGAAATCTATTGCAAACTAATGATGTTTTCGTTTGGTGATACTTTTTTTAAAAAACTTTTCGAAATGTAATTAGAAAATGAGAACTTTTTGGTTTTCCTGTTCGTTCTTTCGTTAACCACTATCGATTGTTGTTGATTGTTGTGTATGAGATGTGTTTTTTTGTGTATGAGTGTGTTGGTGTTTGTTTTGCATGGAGTTGAAAATACCGGCGTAAATGATACTTAGCCCTTCCGTATCAGTCTTTTTGTTGACAGTGTTACCGTTCCTTGCGATGTGACACATTTCAAGAGTTTGAAGTCCAGAGGTGTATCTATGTCGATCGATGATTTTGGTCCTTTCCAAGTTGAATGAGTGATCTTGTTTGATGCTGTGGTGCAGACAATTCTGGACAATTAAAACGAAAAATTACTGTAAGTAGAATTAAAAGTTTTTAACATTCACATAGCTTTATATTATATAATTTTTTTACTCTTTTTATCTATATTGTCCTCAACATTTAATTATATAATATTTAATTTGTATTTTCCTCATAACATCAAAACAGTTAGAAGTTAAGAATAAGATTAGCTGATACAATAATTAATTTAAATTTTTTTTGTAAACTTTCCAACTCGCCAGATTCCTTGATAAAGGCAAAATAAACATGCCGAAACGTCGGATGTAGTAAATAAACATCGTTTTATGATTTTTTGAGACTGAAATCGCCGAGAAACCTTTTCAACATTACCGGACCAGTCGATAGGAAATTTAAATATTCAAAATAATGGCGAATTCTACGATTTCAAATTTCTATGCCGAAATTAAGAATCGTTTTGGAGAGCAAGTTGGAAAATTATTCAAAGATTATGCATCCACAAACAAAAAGTTGGGAAATATGAACAGTCGTAAATCTTTTCTGATTCGATGTCGCAAAAATGGAGTGTTCCCAAAACACATTAGCAACAATTTTCAATGTGTTTATCCTCTGATAGAAGAAAACAGTCCATACCTATCAAGGCTCGAAAGATGTATAAACAGGTTTAAAAAAGCTGTTTTAAACATTGAAATAAAACACACATATTTTAAAATCCGTAAAATCCCTCAAACACCATCATACCGCCGTCGCTACTCAGATAACCACTTCAGTCTCACCAGAAATTAGTCTCCCATTTTTCTCCAGTCAGAATACATTCTACGAAAAGAACTTGAGTCAACAATCAGCAAAAATAAAACGAAAGTTTTCTCAAATTTTAGAACCAAATGAAAATGTTCTAAACAACAATTCCAAAGCAATACACAATGCTACGACCACAGATCTGCCCCCAGAAACGTTGGCACTTCTAAGTCTAGGCCCGAAATTTGCTCTTCCAATCGAAAACTTGCATGACGTCCAGATCTTTCATCTTATTGCAGACGTAGAATTGATTCTAGAATCGAATTCCAATTCCAACGTTCGTAACAGAAACAGGTGTGGCATTGCCAACATTATACAAAACCACATCTATAGATCGAAAAATCTGTACTCATATCGAAATCCAACAACAGTTTTTCTCGACAAAGCACGAAAATTGACACAACTGTTTCTTAAAAATAATCCCAACATAACAGTTATCCAATCTGATAAAGGAAATAAAACTGTCATCATGCTCACGGATGATAATAGAAATAAAATGACCACCTTAGTCTCCGACCAAAAAACTTACAGCCTATTGAAAAAAGATCCAACTACAAGTTTTGAAAAAGCTAATAACAATATAGTAAAAAGGCTCGCTGACTTAGGTCTCATTGATAAACCAACAAAATTTAAACTGACTGCAAACAATTCAATTTGCCCAAGGATTTACGGACTTCCCAAGGCTCACAAATCTGGATTGCCTCTTCGACCAGTTGTTCCAAATATGACTGCTCCTTCATACAATTTATCAAAATTCGTCGGCAAAATAATCCAGAAATCAATAAAAAGTTTTTACAACATAGTAAATTCCTACGATTTCTGTGACTTCATCAGTTCTGTAACATTACCTGAGGGCCATGGCCGTAGGAACGGGGGGGGGGGGTTTGGGGGTTAAACCCCCCCCATGAGGGTCCAAAAAAGCAAGTGAGCTATTCTACTTCTACACTCAAAATTTTAAATTCATTATCAATTTACGATAAAAGAGCAATCATACTCAGGACCAAAACCCTAAACAATTTCAAGTTCAAAATTCTGCTACAGTTTTTCAAAATTTCCTCACTTGTTCATAGAATAATGTTGTCAGATTTTTTTCAGTACGTATCCGGGCCGGGCAAATCCGGGCTGTTTTATATAAAAACCTGGCAAAATCCGGGTATTTGACTTAAAAATTGTAGACCAAATCCAGGCAAAACCGATCAATTTTGGTCAAAACCTAGGAATTGCTCATCAAAAATCTAGAAAAAAAACTAAAAATTCAGGTCTGAAAACTAAATTTAAAATTAAATTAAACCTATTTTGGAGGTTCTGGTTCCATATTTCTATAACCAAAATTGCATTTCTATATATTTTCGTATTTCTGATTTTGTATCAAGTTTAGGATTCTTGATTTTCAGTTCGAATAATCATACGAAAAAATTAAGAATGAAAAGCTGCTTTGAAATCCTCGTTCGAATTCGGTTTTGCATTTCATATCAAATTTGAATCATATTTTTCGAAAATCAAATGCATTTTAAGTATTTTAAAAAAAAATTTCTGAATATGGAAAAAGAAGAAATTGG
>NW_026598032.1:0-61209 GCF_029784155.1 Uranotaenia lowii
CTCAGGAACATCTATGTTGTCCATGGCATTGATTCCTTTTTTAGGGCTTTGTGAAACAACAGCATCATCAGCGAGAGATGCGAGATACGAATGTTGGATAATCGAAGGAACATTTTCTTGTACCGGGCTACTTGGAGCGGACACATTGGGTGATCCTGTAGGAACAAATTCTTTTGCTTCAGGATTCAGTTTTGATGCCATTTCAAGACTGAGGCTATCGGGCCTTTCCAAATTCGTTGACTCTATTGTTTCTAATTGATCGCAGATATTATCTGTAGCTACTGTACCACTATCCGAAGGCTCCAAAACGTTTGAAAAATCATCCGTCTGAAATATTTACAATAATTAGTTTTTTTTGAAATGTTCTGCTATATCGTTGATATTTTAGAGAATTATACAATTAGTTTCTTCAAAAAGTTCAAATACTTTATAGTATGTACACTGAGGTAATTTTCGGCTGCTCTTAAAGGAAGTTAAATTTTAGTATGGGGTTTGGCATGGTTGTACCAAAAAAAGCCTGGACAATCGATTGTTGCCCGAAGATTGTTATAACAAAACAAAAAATATTAAATATTTAATTTTCCTAGAATAGAATTATAAATCGGTATCGATTTTTGAATACGGCGAATGCGCCAAGACCTTTGTTTTGAGAAAAACGCATTCCAAGTTTCAAAAAATAAAATCAATTTCCTATTTAGCTGCGTACAAGCATTTTCCTAAATAAGTCGCTAAAATGCTTTCAAATTGTTTTAATTTCATCACCCGATCGATAAATATAGCTTTTCCGTACTAATTACTTCAAAAATTTAATAAATATAACTGTGGGCCCTTTTACCACAGACATGGTGCTCTCATTTTGTTCATTCGCCAAATAGGAGCGCCCTTTTGAATTGCAGAATGACTGTTCGCCTTTTGGATCACTCATAAGAGAAGCAATACTCAAGCAAATTTCGGCTTGAAAGCGGGTCCAAATGATCACATTAAAACATTAGCACATTCAACGATCTTATAAATACTGATTTGTGGATCTCCTCGTCCTGGAAAACAAATTTTAAAAATTTCAAAACCCTTTTTCTATCTCGAGTTAACTATTGGCCTTCTTGTTTGCGATGAAATTTTGAGAAGAAATGGGCGAATGAACTGTGGAATTACACACTCATAAAAAAGCTATTCGCCTTTTTTAAAAAACTAAATTAAACTTCACTAAAATAAGAAAAATTAAAAGAAGATCATATTTTCGGACGTAAAATAAAGAGTTTAACGCATTTATGTGATTATCTGCATTTGTTTACAGTTGGCGCATTCGCCGTATTCAAAAATCGATACCGAAATATATATAGTCTAGTAGTCTAGTCTTTGGTGAAAATGTAGTTTTCTAGGACTGCTGAAATACTTCAAATAAATATGTCTTGAAGACGAGTATTCCAATAGAACAATGAATGTATGTAGCAAAACGAAATTTATGTTAATTTCAATCCTATTGTGTTTGCTCACCTCTTCTGATGATGGCGGATTTTCTGTTTTTTCTGCTTCCAAATTTAAGATTTCTGACTTTTCCACCGTGCTTTCGTTTAATCCTTCAATTTTGTTGCTTAAAATAATTTCCAGTGTTTTCGTTGAGTCGATGGATTCGAGGTTTACGTTTTCTTGCTGTGTATTAGCTTCCTCGACAGAAAGTTCTGTCTGTTCTAAATTCGATTCTATGTTCAATAGATCATCAATCTTTTTGGGTTCGCCTGACTGTTTGTCTCCTTTGATATAATTCCACTCGTCCTCTTCTTCCTCTTCCTCTTCAGACACTTCACATTCCAAGCTTACAACGCTCGCATCTTTTATGTGGCCTAGAAAAGTAACAATTTTATTATGAATAGTTTAGTGATCAGTTGAGCTTTTTCAGCGACAAATAAAAAAGGAATTACGTATTTTAGTGCACATGTAAACGATGTCAACTCTATATTTGAAGTAATTTTTCCTTCCAGCTAGAAGGGATGTTCCTTAGGGCAGGACAACATTTTTTGTTCGAATAAGTACAAGTTTATAATAAGTAATAAGTTTATTCGATTTGAATCCTTTGGATTATTCAACCAGGACGTAAAATAACACCAAAATTATGTTGGCGCGTTTAGAACAAACTTCGGAAGTTTCAACACCTGTAAACTTTCTTCTAACTTTTCATTAAATCTTTATCCATTCTGATGTTCTATCTCCAAGAATATTTTGTAAATAAATTTACAAAAGTAATTTCCTAACTGAATCTTCTCTGAACTTTTAGATCCGGTTCTTTTGTTTAAGAGGCCATTAATCAATTGAAGCGGATCCGTTAAGAGAAACCTCAAAGCATCTTGACTGCAGAAAGTTTACGGGAAGTACCAATTGGGTGATTCCAACCGGTGCGCTATTTTGTTTGATGGCATTTTGAATTTTTAAGGTAAATTACAACTTTTAGAAGTAATCCGAGAAAAGACGCCATCGCAAATATCACATTTGCAGCTTGAGAAACCGGAGAATTTTGTCTTACAAACCGCCAAATATGGTCATATGTGATATTTGGAATCACCAATTTGTATTTTTCTGAACATTGCCAAACAACAAATAATTTCGATGTACGAAAAATGTACGCCTTAGAATAAAGATTATTAGGTATAGAGTTTAACATATCTAACCAAATAAACATCCGTGTTTCGATTAGTATCATACCCTTCGATTTGCTAAACTCTGCGAATCCAATAGGAAAACGAACCGTCTATGTGTATGTATATAGGTACATAACCTTGTACATAATTAAAATTGTATTGAATAACGTTGACCTTTTCCGAAAATTCTTAGCTTATTGAACTTTATTTAAAAAAAAAAACAAACGAATGTAGCATTTGGCACATAAAAAATAAAATTCGCCAACAATCCCCTCGGAATAAAGAATTTATCTATCATAGAAATTAGTGCATTGCGAATGCTACTGCTAAAAACTATGCATGCGAAAATAAAAAAAAAATAGCCAACCAAATAACCAAGCCGATATCAGGAACTTCAGCACTGTAAGATCATCCACAATCCAATTTTTATATTATCTTGCCACGCAACAGTTTGGTCTTTTCACTTCACAGCACAGATGGAACAAACTTACTAGAAATAAATTTACTTTTACGAGAATTGATGAATCACCGCACGCCGCATGCAGAAAACTTTCTTAAATTTTCGATCCACTTTTTGATGCTGCTGTCACGAACGGTACATACTCATAGCTCACTTCTCACGGATGTTTAATGTTTTTTTTCTCACAAAACACTGTGATTCGAGATAACTCAAAACAAACGTAATTCTAGGCAATTGGGTTTGACAAACCCAAAAAGGATTAATGACTGATTTTGAGATGTGAAAGACGAACGTTAATCAATTTGGTGTTCAATAGGTATAGAATGTAGGCACGCAAGGGCACGCATAGCAATGGAGCAAAGATCTAACGGTTTTTTTCGTATCAGAATCCCAACATATTGCTGAAATCGGTTCACACACGTGGTGTTGTGCGCGAATCACCAGCCTACATTAAGGCGCTAGATTACTAATTCAATGAAACGAAATACAATATCTAGGGGAGACGGGGGCATAATGGCCACCTTAAGGAAAACGGTTATTTAACCATAGAAAATAGCTATAATATGGAGGTTACATTATTGTTTCGTGTTCAGACACTTGAAAAGCCTATTCCATAACGGGCTGAAACGTGAAAAACTAGATGAAAACGTTAAAAAATGCATTTTAAAAAATTTTGCCAAAAGCTGAAAACCAGCCACTGTGGAGGCATAATGCGAACCCCCCCTGAGGCAGTATGAGCACCATTAATCAGGGCAAGATGTGCGTTTTCTGCCGGGGAATATAGCAGCGAATTCAATTCGATGAAGTAGTAGATGAGTCGTAGATTCATCAAACAAAGCAATAACAAAATAATCTAGGTCTGTTTGTAGAATACAAACAATTCACGCACGCTCATATATTATGTGCTTCGTCGGAGGATGATTCTACTAGCCGTATAATGTAAAATCGATCATGAATTGTAAATGTAAAAAAATCACCTCGAACAGAAATCTAACGCTAGTCTTTTGATTACCTCTCCGACACCTTACCAATAGGCTAAATCGTCGGATCAAAACTAGTCAAGGTGTGGCGCTATAAATCAATTTTAATTCGCTGCTAGATTCTACGGCAGAAAATGCTCATTATGCCTCGATAATATGGTGCTCTATATGCCCCTAGTCAACAAATTTAAGTAAAAACGTGTTTTAAAATTGATAAAAGTGAAAAATCAAAAATTTTATGATGGTAAAAATTGAGAAACAATGTGTACATCATGTTGCAGTGCGTACATTATAGATCAAGGTTGTTTTAAGATCATAAGAGCTTATTTCGTGGTGCTCAAAAATTATAATATTTTCGTAACTTGAGAACCAAGCCAGTTTTTTTTAATATCTCTGTAAAAATGATAAGGAGATTCCTTTTTTCCTTTTGTGAACTGTGGTATAAAAGGTACCTACATGACGATTTCCCAAAAATATTTTTGGAACAAGGAAACACCAATAACACCCAGTGAAATAAATACTTACTTTGCCGTTCTTCCAGATGGTATAAACTATTATCAATTTCATCAGTTGACATTTCTTCAGTTTCGTTTTTTGTATCAAACAGAGGAATTAATAGAGGGTTTTGTAATGCATTGTCCGGATTTTTAGCTTCTTCGTGCTCTGCCGATATCATTTCGATGATTTTATCCTCAAATGCTGCCTGACTTGTCTCTTTAAGCGATAAATCATCAAGTTCGCGAGTAGTAGCATCTTCTGAGGAATTATTATCCAATAGCAGCTCTGGTTGTTGCTCTGATAAATGTAGCTCATATTTATTTTCAAAACTAAGGTTCTCCGTGAAATCCTGTTTTACGTCCTTTGAATCGACGAGTTTGATGTCATCCAATGTATCTACATCTGTTTCAGGACCAAAATCGTCAATGAATTGTTCTTGACTCATTTCGATAGATGGCACTGCTTGGTTTACGATGCCGACATCTTTTGGGGAATTACACTCTTCCTCTAAAATTGGATGCTGAGATACCACCTGAAAAAAAATAGTACATAATACATTTTTATTCAATTTCCCGTTAAAATATATGACATATGAAATTTACGTCTTCTACTAAATATACGTCATCCACTATGACTATGACTATTATGAATGATTATAAAAATTTACATCAGTTATAAAAAATAGCATTACAATTTACTCAAAACCTTGTTTACTTAACCTGAAGTAACTATAGTAAAGTGTTTACTAAAGGCTCGTAAGTTTTGACAACGGATACGGGTGCTCTAATCGCTTTACTCTACGTTATTGATTTTTCTAGATGAATTTGGCCTTGCGTTTCCGCACAGCCTCCACCACATGTACTTGTGGCACCGATTAAGCAGTGACGGAACCGAAAGATGTTGTAGAGCCCTACTTCAATTCAACTCTACCTGGGCACCTGTATCCGTGGGTAATGATTAATACATCTAAGACGGAGAATATGCTATGCCTAAGTTCTTGTAAAAATTAAACCCAAGAATAGACCACGAATACAGGTGCTCTATTCTTGGTCCGTGGTCTATTCTTGGGTCTGATTTATACGAAAATTGGACCAAAGAAATAAGATCCAATCCAGTGAAAAAAACTGGCAACCCCACTCGTTTTCCATTAACTGTCAAACAGGAGAGGATCGGAAGGGCCAATGACCGGGCCGGAACCTTTCTGTGGAGTATTAACAGGTGCACTTAACAATGAACTAAAAACTTGGAAAAATTTAAAAATAAAATTCGAATGGCTTGAAGCTATTGGTGCTAGGCAATCAAAAAGAATCATAAAGCCCGATTCAAAGAAATCTCGCGCGCGATCTTTTGAGCCTGTCCAAAAGTAATCGGAAAAGATTTATTTACAGACCTTTTAACAGGGCATTGTCCATGCAATTACCACCTTAAAAAAATTGGCAAACTTAGTAATGATATGTGCCGGTTCTGTAAAACTGAAGTAGAAACTGTAGAGCACTTAATGTGTGACTGTGGATATCTTATGACACATCGACTAAAAGTTCTTGGTAAGAGAATCCTAACGCCCGATGATATTTGGAAGATGAAGGCCAGTAAGCTGGTGGGATTCATAAGAAACACCATCCCAAACTGGAATTATGTCTTGATTTCGTCTACAACTGACATCTCAAATAATGATGACAGTACGACGTAATCAAACAAATAGTAAATTGGGTTACTCCACAATAGATCAAATAAATTGGTCGCAGTGGATTTGCTCATACAAAAAAAAAAAAAAAAAAAAAAACTGTCAAACAGTTTAGAACTTTGTCAAATTGGATCCAAATCTCATCAGTTTTGGATCAATCCTTATACCAGTTGAGTTGAAACTGGTATAATGGATCACCAGTGCGGTTGCTCGGGTCGGAATTTGGGTCTAAACCGGCTGTTTGACCCACGAATACAGGTGCTCTTACTTGTTAATCTTCAGATAAAATGTCCAATAAAAGTATTTTCGTAATAAAGTATAAGTCGTAGCAAACAGATATGAGAGTAAACTACAAAAAAGAACTTGAAAATCTACGATATCGTTATTGTATAGATACTTACGTTTTCAGTACCGTTCACGTGTGCATCTGTGGTAGCGTCCATATTGGTCAGCCAGGTCGATTTGGCTATAATATGCGGATCTTTCAAGAATATAATTATCAGAGAAATATTATCCCCCGTTCCTTTTCTGGCTTCTTCGATCAGATTATCGACAATTTTATCAGTACACTCTGAAAAGGAAAAAAATAAAAGTTGTAGCCTGATGCGATGAATATGAAATATATAATATGAATATATTTGAAATTGATTTTAAAAGTGAAAACAATAATTTAAAAGTTTATTGAATAAATGGGTTGGTTTTTAAAAAACTACAAAAAAAGAGAAAACTAACCAATTGCAAGCAAAATAATGTGCCGCTATTAAGCCTACCTCATTTCTGATACTTTATCCAGATTCATGTTCTCAAATTCAAATAGGTAAATGTTTAATAATGGGTTTCGTAAATTCTTACTTATGAAGTCGTATTTTCAAATCACTGTAACTCTTTTGACAAAGATAGGAAAAATGAATATGAAATTTGGAACATACAATTTTTCGGTCATAAATTTCTTACTTAAAAATACGCTTAATAGAGAACGAAGCCGATCCGTCAAATCGACGAGAATATCATTAAGTTAGCTATGATCATTTAGTTTCCGGGCACTTCATTTCGCACAATTTTCCCGTATGTATGGATAACGTGCCGCTATAAAGCCTATCCCGCATTCTGATAACGTGTGTTTGAGATATTTACGATGCAAAAAGACATGGTAAAAATGCACAATAGCCCCGGAAATTTTCATTGTTGACTTGATAACTCATGAACTGTTGATTTTTCTGATTTTTTTTTCGCCCAAGTGGTTAAGAAGTACAAGGAGCCACTTCAAGTTCAAACCATAGATCGGAGTGAAATCCTTATTCTCAACTATGATAAAAAGTCTATGGTTATTAGGGATAACTGATTGCAGACCCCTTAACTATGCAGTAAATCAGTTTCCGGCAGGCAAAAAGTGTTGTCTGGCTAAGTAGACACTGTGCAACCGGTTTTAACGAAATGTGACAGATGTGTTCTGATGGACAAAGAAATTTATGTTAAAACCGAATTTAAGGGGTGAAATTCTACGAGATGCTTACTCATGCAAAGGCTCTAACCAGAATCCAATTGGTTTTCCAGGTGAATTTGTATAAAATATCATGATTTTACAAAGGTTTTGCTTCTGTGGTAAAAATAATAGATCCAATACATGATTGCAAAAAGTGTGCAAAGTTAAAAAAGCGATTTAATGATAAAGTAAGAGTATTTCTTGTAATCAAAGCTAAATTATTTTTTTTTTTAATTTTTACATTAAATATCATATTAACACCTTCATTCCCTCCATAGAAAGTTTTTCGATCAAATGAATAGTTTTTTTTAAATACATACGTTTGTAACTGCCCGGATTCTGAATGACAGGCGCGGTCCTATGGGGGGGGGGGGGGGGGGGGGGGTGATCGGGGTGATCACCCCCCCCAAGCGGCAAAAAACCGTTACAAAATACCCGTAAATGCTCGAATTTCTATAAAAACTTTGAACTTTCCCTAGTAGATGTTCGTTTGAATTTTCAAAAAATTTCCACTCCGTGGGGGTGTTTAATCAACGAAAAAGTTTGTTTATCACTTAAAGGCTCACAATTGAAGAAAAGTCTACCAAACTGTAACCCAGCTGTAACTTCAATGCCCTGGATCGAATTATACCAATCAACTTCTGTTGAATTACTTTGAGTGATGACTTAGAATTTGCTAACCATTTATCTACTTAACATTTGAGGTAGGTAATGAAATGTAGGGACATTTTTTTTATTGTCACTAATATCCCTCATATGCTTAAATTTTCATGAGCAAACTGTGATAAATTTTGGTATTTGTTTCAAAATCTGAGCTACTTAATTCTTCATTATGTTTTAAATTTTTTTTTGGAATTTAAAATTTGAAAAAGTCAAATAGGGGTGTGAATATTGTTATTACCAGTGTTGGTAAATTTCGCCCGTCACGCTTGACCCGACTAGTTTTGTTTCATCAAACGACGGGCACTGTTCTCAATTGACGGAGCCTCATTTTTCGCCTGACGGATAAAGCACGACAACAATCAACATTTCTCCATCATCGACTGGCGAAGCTCCTACACATGGTCAACATTTCTCCTGAGAGTGACTGGCAAATCTCATCACACTTCGATCGGCTTCTGACGGCAGGTACAACTAATTGAACGACTTGCTGGCAGAGAGCAACAATAGCAATAAAAAACTGAAAACGAGCTTGCTGGCAGGAGCAACAATAATAATAAATGCGTTTCTTTTTCGTCTTCGGTCGTCTTCGGCTTGCTGGCAGGAGTAACAATAATAATAAATGCGTTTCTTTTTCGTCTTCAGCTCGGTCGACGACTCGTTCGAATGCGATTGGTAAATGCTGACTATGAAATTTTTTCAGCTTCAAACGACTGGGGGTTGAATGACTGGCAAACGAAGTGACTGGTCGTTAAGGAACAGTCAATTGATTTTGACGGACCAAGAGGCTTCACAGTCACAGCTTCACGCCTCATGACGATGAGTTTTGCCAAGCCTGGTTATTACACTGAAATACTTGAATTTTTTTTCTCTTCTGAATCATATATTGATTGCCTTTACCATGCAGTTACTTTTTTATTCTGTCAGATAGAAGAAAATAATTAAAATACTATATGTATGAAATCATAAGATTTCCAATTTCTTTTAATTTTCATAAATGCCTTTCATGTTTAGTGGATTTATAGATCTTGGTCATTCTAAGGAGTGAAAAAAATGTCTTTGAACTTAAAGTTTTAAATTGCCTTATTAGTAAGAAATTTAAATTATAGTCACATTCTTCATTGGAGTGATCAGTTTTTCAGTAGGCGCAAACGTGTGACTTCAATTGCCAGTCTTTGATACCTTCTTATCATTCTGTTTGACACCAATTTTTCACAAAATAAATTCAATCGTAATATCCAATATGTTGAGGCCGCATGAAATCAATTTTCAAGGAAGATTTGTCAACGAAAAGTTCCTCATTAGGATTTTTCTTTGTTGTTCCAAATATCTTAAAAACCGAAAGAAACGGGACAAAATATTATAATAAAACTTTACTTCAAGAATTAAAAGCTAAGACGAATCTGAAATTCAAATATAAATTAGAGTTTCCAATTCTGTATTTTTTTTGTTTACATTTTATGTATTGATAATTTTAAATCTTTACAAAGTTAGTTACAATTGAGTTTTTTAATCACAGTAAAGATTCTCTTGCACGAATTCATCTCTCCCCCGATTTTACATCTTTCAAATATGAATTATAAAACTTCAAACTAAACAACAACAAACTTTTTTTTTTTTTTTTTTTTTTTTTTATGGCGTTTAAATAGCTCGGGGAGCTGACGCTGGAAATGAAAATTAGAATAGTTTGGAGAAGAAAATTTAAAGTTTAGAGAAGGCAGCGTAGAATAGTAAGCGATCTTGAGACGTTGGTTAAACCATCAAGCACTTCATTATATCCATGGAATATGGATAAAATGCAGTTCAAGATAATAAACCAACCCCTCCCGATACCAGTTGGAGGAAGGACATGGGCGGGTTCGAGACTGGCCTCTACATACTCCCCACGCATCTAACTACATTTAATTTTTGTGTTATTAAAGGAATCATTTTAACTTATCTTATATGTTTTTCCTTCCTTCGTCGTCGTCTGTTGAACGTCTGCTTCGTGTCTCCGCCCCAATTCCACTGGTATGTGTGATGGGTTTCGTGATAGTTGTCTCGGGGTCCAGTCATCATATGACTCCGAATCGTATGCGCAGGGGTATATGAAAATAAAAGAAAGAGAAAAGGAGAGGAAAGAGAAATATAAAGGAAGGAATTAGTTCTTGCATGAAGTAATTGAAGTGTTATTTGCTGTTTTTCCCTAATTTTTTGCCTTTCATTTTCTAAATTTTGAAATTTTTGTTTTTCTTGTTAGAGTTTTTCCATTTCATTGCTAATCATACTATTTTACCAAAATATGGATGTGAGAGTTTGTTTTGCTTTTTGGAGCAAGCCTATTTCAAACTAATAAAAATTCTAGCTTAAATTAATAGTAGAAGTAAGCTACCTTATTCCTATCACAACATCACAAAATCATGAAAACTTACCAGAATATGGATATAAGAGCACATCTTACCGTTTGAGCAACGCCCTACCCTACCTACCTCACATAGTTGAATGTTAAAATCCATCATAATTTAAAAAAAAATCTACATAGGGGTTCTATTAAAATATACCGCATGCCTATTGTAAAATGCCCGAAATCAGTAATTAGGACTACCTACTCATTGTTATTCTTCAAAACCGTACATTCTAATATATACTTCCATAGATGAATTTCAAACTAAACCGAAAAACGTACAGATTTGCTAAAAATGAATAATTAAATAAAAAGCAAAAAAAAAAAACGTCTTACCAAATGAAATATAACATTTTCCAACAACAGCATTCCCATCCAATGAGCCTCTAGTTCTTGTAAAATGCTTGATTTAAGAATAAGCCAACGAAATTCATAAACCGCAAATACACATTTACTAGAGCATTGGGGAGGCGAATACCATAACCTTTACCTAACATCGTAATACTTTTCACACGTTTTCTCTATTTTTAATTCTACAAGACTAAACCATCTAACTACCTAGCCAAACGAATTATGCCCTATTGAAAGTATCAACTTTTATTATGGTAAATTGTGATACTTTCACTACCAAATGTTGCGATTGTTCTGCGGAAGGGAGGGCAAGTGTTTCAACTCCCATTCATCTTATCAACATGGATCATGAAAAAAAAATAGACATCTTTGAACCTACTGCTGAATTTAAACTAAATAAAGATGTCCAGCTCCTCTTCTAATTTAGGCCATATTATGACACCATGTTTAACAAGATTGTGTGTAACGACACTGTCAGGAAAATGATGGGTTGATCCATCATTTTCACAAACATACACACCGCAGCCGTTAACCCATTGCAACTTAGGGTACGGTCAAACTAAACAACAACAAACTTCAAACAAAACCTTTATTAAGAAATCACAAAAAAAATTAGATCCAATTTAATTTAATCTGGTTTGAAATCTATCACACCAAGCATTCATATAATGGATAACCGTAAAAAGATCAAGTACATACTACCAAACAGAAATTGCACATGAAAATTTTAAATTTTAAATTTTTATAGTTAGAGTTTGAATTTTAAAAACTTTAAAGATTTCTAAATTCAAGTTAATAAAACACCAAGGTCATTTAAATACTAGGTTATCTGACTTTTACACTAAGTAGGCGAGGAGTGCGCGGTGATGAGTGGTAGCAAGTGGTAGGCTCGTTGCGTTTGTTAGTAAACATAAAAAACATCTATTCGCATGTAATATTATTTTTGAATCTTAAGTTCTCGAACAATACAGAAATTTGTGTTCCATTGGCCAGGAAGTGCTATCTCTTCAGGAGTGAATCTTACAAACTCGAAGAAAATTAATTCCTCTCCCGTGTGTAACGTATATGACGAAATTTTATTAAATTGTATAAATGATTCAAATATTACTCTGATTGGTTAGATCCCGGATCGCAGATTGAGTGCCATTTCCTGCCTGGATTTAGACAAGATGTTCCGAAGGCGCCAACGTTAAAACGATTGAATGTAACTTTCGGACCGATGAACAGCTGAAAGGTGAGAGGGAACAATCGATAAGCAAACCTCACCTATAGCCCCAGGTACATCAAGTTTGGCAAGATTCATCGAATATTCTTTCTCAAAATGGTACATTCCAGGGCTTCCCGGAGTCGAAGCAGCTAGCATATTTATTGAAAACACTGTCCAGCAAGAACAAACTTATTTTTTTGTTTTGAAAGATCTTTCCACAATTAACAATTCTTAAGAATGCTTTTAAATCTAGTTATATGTACTATGTATCAGCAGGAGAGTATAAAATATTTTATTTACTAATATTTATTTACTTATTTACAAAATCAATAATCATTATTACAAGATCTGCTGTACTCATAATTACAAAACGCTGTTTTATTTGAAACAGGTAGATTGTAACAATTCACTATATCGGTAACAATCTGTCGCAGCTACAATGAGTCTTGTAAGCCCGCCGGTTTGGTGATATTGCGCCTAGGCACTTATTCTTCACAGTCTCGTATCATTCCATTTCGCGACGCTATTTGATGGTCAATTTTCAAATCGTCAGGAGCGGTTCCATACCTGATTTTCCGTTCTTTATCTTCAAATAAAACGCTACTCACGGGACTCGGTGATCCAACATCGTAGTTGTGATCCCTGCAGGTTTAAGTTTTTTCACTTTTCAGCAGACTTTTTTTTTCGAATCAAACCGTGAAGGATCGTATTCCGTTTATTGCATCGAAAAGAATCTGTAATTGGAAATAGTAAATCTTTGAGCTTTTTGTGTTTCGATCATTTTTATCATATTTACCTGCACGTCCCACGTTTTAGTGAACAGCTCCAAACAAATGTATAGAATTTAACGCGGAATGTCCAGCATTCATCCCGCAACAGGGTAATCATACCGAGCACGATCCCTAAGGAAGGGTGTGAATCCCCGAAGTAGAACTTCTCGACACTTATAGCTGTCCTCTGCACTAAGGTCCTCGGGAGTCTTCCAACTCCATAAAACGAACAAGGCCGTCGGGATATGCTTTTAACTGCACTTCGAGTCGAATCGAATCACACGTATGATAAAACTCGGAAAAAATTGAATGCTTTGTTGGTAAACAGACGCAACGTAGCCTTGGTAGCCAATTTGAAAAACCAACATGGTTGATCGGGAATTTTGGTAGATCAGTACTACCTACCAGTATACCCCCCTTGATAAAACACAAGAGATTCCAGTGCAACAATAAATCGAAAGATGAAATTGTGGGCAGTGTTTGTAATTTTCGCGTTCCCTATGAGTTTTTAGAGCCAAAAAGGAATAAAAACTATTTAAAAAAGCTGTTTCAATATGAAGGAATTGGTGATTTGAGAAAGAGATTAAAGTTCATCTTTAAAACTCAAAATCTGCAATCACATTTGAATTTGAAAACTGACTTTGATTTATTTAGGGGTACTGAATGCAAATTTATATTTTTCTATTTGCTCTGTTTTTCGGTATAACTTTAGAAAATTCAAGGTAAGATAAAATTCATAGAAAAAACTAGTGCACTTTTTAGCAAAAATTAACAGTATCAAAAAGATTTAGAAAAAAAGGATCTTACTTCATGATCAATTTTTTTGAAGACTGTGAGTAATTTACCGTGACTTCTGGACGACAAAATTATAGAATTAAGAAAAATGTTAAATTTATTTTATTCAAATCGTTATTTTTTAGGAACAAAATCTGTATCGTTTTTTTCTGAAATTTGCCACTTAGTGGCATTCTTTCCTAATATCTGCATTGATGAATGAATAAAAGATAATTTATAGATTCATAATACTCATTAGTTGTTCATCTAGGTAAGTTGCTATCATTAATCGATTAAACTTTAAAATAATAAGTTTTCTGACAAAAAAAAACTGACAAAAAAATCGAGTTTAGGACGCAAAACTTTTCCAAAATCAGTTTACCTATTTTTCATTTTTCCCCTTGTGGATTAAAACTTTCCCGTTGTCAGTCGATTATTTTTTTGGCAACAAGGCAGGCAGGCAAGCTAACATTCGAAAAAGCTTTTTGTGACATTTGACTTATATTGCTGAATTTCAAGATCTACACCAATTGTATTGCCGAAACTGCTTTCAGCTCATCCACATAATAATTTTGAAATTTTAAGTTAAAATCCAGTTTTAGATTTGATACTCAACATCTGAAAGTTTGGCTATTTCAATTGTAATTGATAAATACTCTTCACTAAACTTACCCTTCATGGCTTCATTCCATGTTTTTTTTTTTATTATAAATCAATATCATTTCAAGAGTTTGGAATTATGAAGACATAAACATGAAGAAAAAATGATTTTTAACTTTTTATATAATTTATTTGTTGCTATTTTTATTTGTTTCTGAACAATCAAAATTAAAACTTTTTTTTTATTTTTACCTGATATTCAAGAACAAATCAATTAAAATTAAGTTCCAGAAGCTTCATACTTCAGTATCTGATAATCTCGTTTTCAACTAAATTTATATTTAGAGTGTTGATTTTTAATTTTGAGAATTTGAAAAATCAATACCAGAATTTCAAAAGAAGATTGTGTTTCCAAATTTAAAATAAAACTACGAAATTTCCAAATCACTGTTCAGTAAATTCATCCAATGAAAATTTAATCACCGATAAACAGCTTGAAATTCATAGCGATAATTAACTAAAACTTATCTCGAAAATATACTTTTTGTTTGGCCTATCACTAATATTCAGAAGCTCAACAACGTGTGTATAATTTTCATTTGTAAAATGACATTTTTAACATGAAATTCTTTAAAGATCTTTGAAAGTGACAATTTCAAACTACCAGATATACGATTCAAGATAATTTTCTTTTTATTGCCATTTTTTTTGCAGTGAATATTATAGATTTGCTGGATGTTCTATAATTAATGAAAAAGTTTGTTAAAAGATTTCATTCTTCTCTTATTTCATGTTTTTCGAAATACATATGATTTTGTTCAGTGAAATAAAAGTGGGGGAGGAGGAGCAGTGTGCAGTTATATTGTACTCATTTAAAAATGACAACCCACAACGCCCCCCCCCCTGCCACCCTCCCCCTCTTTTCGCTTTTTCAAAATGATCGTTTTTTCAACAGATTTTACGTTCCTTCATATTGACTAATTTTTGAAAATTTGGAAAATCACCCCCCCCAAGAGCCAACTCTAGGACCGCCCCTGCTGAATGATCATAGCCTAAGTTGGAATTTCCGCGATCGATGCTCGGAGGTTAAAAACATGTTGATGTCTAAAATTGATTATCCAAATCCCATTTATTATCCAAAATCGTCAATAAGCATGAGAATTTGTAAAGTTTAATGAATAGTTAATAAGGATAAGCTGAGAAATTGTACACAATTAAACTTGTAAGTGGATTTTGAGTAGATTAACGCATGGTTTTCGCAATTAAACTATATTTAGAAGAAAGGAAATTTCATTCCGGTTTCAGTGAGGAAGGTAATTTAATTACATTAGTAGTAATTACATTACTAGACGATAAACAGCGGGACATTTAAAAACCAATCAATACAATTTCACAATGCTATAATTGTCCCGCTCGGACAACTTTTTGAACGATTTTTTGGGAGCCCAAAAACTGATTCAAAATCTACTGATGTATTTCGATGAAAAAACGTGTTACAAGTGGTTTTTTTTACTTATACTAAATAATTCTGAAAATTACTGAAATCGATGGCCCGGATTCGCTAGGCTTCTAGATTAAATAACCCAGATTTGTCCTGCGCATATATATACGTTCGAGAAAAACTCTGGTATAAGTCGTATAAGTTCCATTTAGGTAGCATAATAATTAACAAATTGGTGGAATTTTTATGGCTCAATGTGTCCTTGTTTTTTGAATGAATGTAAATCGTTTCTCCTTAATATTTAAAAAAAATGATCTTCACGTACTCTTTTTGGCGTTGTAGGATATGGTAACCCTAATCTACAGTAAGTTTGCCAGATTCCCGGTTTTATCCTGACTTGCCCGGAGATTTTGTACAAAATTCAGTAACGGACCGGGCGGTTTCCGGATTATATTAAGAAATGCCCGGCTTTTCTTACTTTATTGGAAAAAACGAACACAAAAGTCAAATCGTGTAACTATAATAACAGATTAGGTATTATTGTTGATACAAGAAAAACCAATACTCCTGACACTGAAGAAATAACATACCTTCGCTTTAAAAGCTTCTTATCTATAAGGAAGGAACTAGAAACCAATCCTCATAAATAAACGACATAACCCGTTATTCAATTCGTACTTTGACCTGTTGATTTTCGGAAATGGTTCAATAGAATTATCCCATTTCCTTATTAATGATAATTCAAAATTCAACACATAAAAAATATTGATTACCTCGCTACATTCCTGTGCATAAATTTTCATATTAATCCAAGGCATTTTAACTCCACTTTTGCAATATCAGTGACTGCTGATATGAATGACACCTTTTCCTGTTTTTTGAACTTATTATTCAACATTAGAGAATGGTTGGTCGTCTATCAATACTCCATTGAACAAATATTGACATCGATCGACAATATCGAAAAAGTTAGATGGATTGATTGTTTTGCAGATCTCGATTATAAATTTGATATCTGAAATCGATTTTGCGTCCCTTCAAACCATGATGTGCAATATAGCATGTCAATCTGATGCTTAAAAACTTCAACATCGCAAAACAGTGAACTGCTAATATGGACGACCCCATTTGTCGACCCTTTACACTAAATTTGATACCTGAACTCAATTGCCCGTCCCTTAAAACTTCTGTGGGTAAATTTTCATCCCAATCCAATGCATTACAACGTAAATATCGCAAAAACAATGAACATTGGAGTTTGTCGTCAAGAGCCTGCTAGTTTAAGAGAAATTTGCTATTAAAAAGAATGCACATCAACTCGACATCGTAGTTAATAATTGAAAATTAACAAAAAGTCGCTGTTAACATCCGTTATTGTCGAAATCGCATCTCTTTTACAATTTGGATATAGGTATTACAAGTAAATTTAACACTGCATTTAAAGCTTTGAAAAAAAAAAATGCACAGTACTGTTTTAATAACAGTCGTCCCCACTTACCTAGCGTCCCCACTTATCCCGGTGTACCTTATATAGATTTCTGGGTTTTTCCAGTTTTTCTTAAATTTGCCTGGATTTCTATTGCCAGGTATTTGGTTCAAATAGCCCGGAATTCTTTGGCCCAGATACGAGCGGGAAAAATTCTGGCAACCTTATTCTACAGGCTTTGATTGAAAATCCATTCAATCAAATTCCGACCCGAGCAACTTGAAATAGGCAGCTAAATAAATTGATCGTCTGATAGTTTTATGAATGCAATCCCAAACAGTTTCGTTGTTTAGTTTTGAAACTTTTGTTTGTGTTAAGATAATTACCATGGAGCGTTTTGCTGTAGGTGAAGAGAAATTATCGGCTTAAAATAGATCGTCTTTACTAAGTTTCAGATAAACTGATTGTTAATTAGCTAAAAATAGACTTGGTATATAGTGTTGTGTTGTAAGATGCAAATATCCACTGGCGAAATTCTTAAATTAGATGCAGCTGGGTGTGTAAGGAAGTGTTTTGCCGCGGGAATCAATAAGATGGAGAGAACTCAATGATGAATCGGCGTTAGGCTAAAAGAATAGAATTCACTGCTCAGTGCTCACCCTTAGGATTTCATACGAATGAAGTGTAAGAGCGTCATCTCACTTGTGGTGCAGATAAACAAGAAAAAAAAAAAACTGCACAATGCACTAGGTTATGGCCACACTTGTTGGCGACGAGATGCACGATTTCGGTTGCAGGTTCTCCTGAACATCGTGTTTTTGACAATAAAAAGCATATCTCTAGCCTTCCACAATATGGAAGATCAGCGATGGTGGATTAAGGCTATGCTCATTTAGAATCAATAAACTTTCTATGAAGGAAATGATGTTATGAAATTTAATGAAAAATAGGATATAGGTAAGAGATTATTGTTGATTATAACAAATGTTCTTGCTTTATCTTGAAATCTCTCATCTTTTTGTACACTTTTTAGTCATGGACTATGACCCATGGTACTTAGCTTTTATTTTTACCACAAAAGCAAAACTGTTGCAAAATCATAATTTTTTACACGAAAGTTATATAAATTGCGAGCCATGGAACTGTTGTTCGATGTAGGGAAGAATGACCCTGGCAGTCAAACTCCCTTGAAAAAAAAAAATGTTGTTCGATGGATGTCTACTAGTCGGGCAACACGATTTGCCTCCCGAAGACGGATTCGCTGCTATCTGCATTCAGTAGCCATTACCATAGGCCTTAAATCATAGTTGCGAGTAAGGGTCCGAACTTTGTTAGCATTCTTGGGAGTCTCCTTATACTTTTTAACCACTATAATTAAATAAATTTAATAAAATGAACAGTTTTTTTTCAGCGTTTTCATCCTTTAGGATGGTTCATCCCTTGGAACCAGCAGTTCATGAGTATTCAATTCGTCACTGATGTTCCCTTGCATCGTTAATATATCATTAATAAATAATGATTGAAAGAGAATATGTTCAACTTACTTTTGGGTGTAATGAAAAACGGCTTTTTTAAACTTCCTTAACTAATGGAAAGCCCAGCAGATTTTGCTCACAAAAGAAATGCATAACGTTTATAAATATTCCACATCTTTCGGATTTAGTTTTTGAAAATAATAGCGAAAAAACTATCCCAAACTGAACAGCAAAGAATTTGGTCTTTAAATTCCAATGACTTGGAAGACCAAATTCTTCTCCAAAATCAAACAAAGATCGGAACTCATGCCTAAACTTGTGTGTGCCAAATGATTGAAACACATCGAAACAAGCCTTGACACAGAAATGACACAATCCTTTTTTTTTGCATGTTTAAGTTTGTGTGCATGTTTTAGTTGTGCATTTCAATAAGGTGATGATAAAGTTTAAGGAACTTGATATCAGTAACTCTATACCGGAATAAGTTTTAATACTAAGCCGTTTGTACCAGTGATGGGATCCTCAGCTAAGTACAGGTTTAAAACTTCCTTAATTATTCAAATATTCTTTTTACATTCTGATAGATTTTAAATTCAATTTTTGTGATCCTGAAAAGCGAAACATGATAGAGTTAAAAATAAATTTGCCATTTAGAAGTAAGCGGAATTCTTCAGGCCGCCATACATTACACAAATGGCGTGTGCAAATTCGATGATTCCACGACGACTCTTTGATTCTACGTTCACAGATTGTCTGCTCGGGGTTTTCACAAAAATTTTGATCCCGACCGATTTTACTCAAACCGACTGCGCGCTCGTTCAGGCAGTGCCATACATCGGTGCAAATCGTATTGACAGCGACAGAACTTCATCGAATTTCAACACATTTGTACAAATTTGGCCGGCTTTCCGCACTCGTGATTCGTGTTCAATTAGTTTAATTCCAAAGCCAAGTGCTTTCGTTATCCAATTAGGCCGGAACAAATTTTTAAATCCTTCTTTTGTCACTTGGAGTTGAAATATCACGGGGGAATAGTAAAAAAAATGACTAAAAATTACTAGCCTTGATTGTGGTTCTTTGAGATTGAGGAGAATTCCAGTTAAAAAGACATTTTTTTAGAGTAGATAATGAGTTTCAAACCTTCAAGCCTTCTAATTCAAACCATTGCACAATGGGGAAGAAAGTGTATAAATCGCGAATAAATTCAATATCTTTCTTCCTACACGAACCAAATCTATGAAAATTTACTTTCCATTAGTGAAAATGTCCGGAGAATCGATTGGACATAGTTTTAAATGCCGCATAAGTTCATAACGGAGATATAGCCCCTTTTTAACCCCTAATTCCACTATATTTTGTAAACAAATCAGAAAAACACTGATTTGGACTAGAATATTTTGAACAAAAAATGTGATCTTTGTATATCTTGCGTGATTTTTTCCGAAAAATCGAATGAAGACTGTTCGAGCCAACTTACGCTCTAAAAATGGAGTTATAGCTGATTTTACCCTCGATTCCATTATATTTTTCAATTAATTATGAAAAAAGTAAGTTTGGACTTGAACATTTTAAACCGAATGAGACTTTTCTTGTGTGTTTTCTTTTTTTCGAGGAACTAATGAAGGCTGTTTTGAGCATCCGCACGCATCGGTTAATGGCCGTTTTTACCCTCAATTTCCCAACATTTTTCATATATTTGAGCCATAATAAATAGATCATTAGATTCCTCGGAAAGAATCACACCAGATGGTACTCATTTGAATAAATTGTAAAATGTTGGGAATATGAGGGTAAAATAGTCATTACTTTTCCCTTGTGTTATCTAATGAAAGTTCAGCACTCAGAAAAATACTATTATACATGCCATAAGATTCTCTTATGAAGTGGCGCCATAAGAAAAATCAATGAAATTCATAAGATTATCTTATGACGCGAATGAATTCTGCAGATGAACACCTACTTCAATGAGAGGTTGTTGCTTTTCATAAGAGGGTCTTATAAAAACAGGATATGTCACGTTTGATGCAAAAAAATCAAAATAATTGATGTTAAAAACTTATTTTATTGTTCGGCTAATTTGTTTGGTACATACATTATGGTCACCACCATAAATACCCGGTTCCACCGGTTCCGGTTTGTTCGATCGCATACGGTCCTTTGACCTTGGGTTTTTCCCGTTCAACGTGCTGAAAAGTAAACAAAAAACAAATTAAAGTTTTCAAATATGTTCAACGATCACTAAAAATAAACTTCATTTCAAACTTACCATTTTAAACAATAACATCAATAATTCCACAACTTCGTTTGACGATTGAAAAATGACTGATGGAATCGATGTGTTCATTATTTTCCCTCAATGCCGTTTCTTCTATTTTTCATAAGAACTTCGTATGAAAATTGAAAGAATTTCATAAGACTCTTATGAAAAATTAGTTTGGACGCAAAAAAGGGGTTCATAAGACGTATCTTATGAAAATTATAATAAGAATTTGCCTGAGTGAGTATCTTAAGCTTATAAACATATGCGAACGACCCCTTTTGAAGTATATCCAACTTTTCATTCCCCGTAGAATTGTACATTCTAGTTTTATTTTTTTTGTATTCCTTGCTGAATACTCACTTTGAATGTTTTCAATTGTATGTGTGTTTTTTGTGCTTTTTTATTTCACAATATTTTATCATTAGCTTTTCTTAGATGTTGAAAGTTCCACTAATAATGTTTAAAGTTATCAAAAGCACATACCCTCGGAACCGAAATTACTCGTTTTATAACGTTATCAAAAAAGGCCCTCAGAGCCAAAGGGGTATGAGTGGCAAATTTTCCATATTGACCAAACACAAAAATTTTTAAATTGTGTTTTCTCGAAATAAGCCTATATTTATGCACTTATACCCCTTTGGCTCCAAGGGCCTCAAATAACAAATAAGGTACACCGGAGTAAGTGTGGACGCGGTGTAAGTGTGGACGATGGCAATAAAACAATACTGAGCATTATTTTTTCAAACTTTCAATGCAGAATATTCAATTTAATTTTAATCTACCCAATAACTGTAAAAGAGACACGATTCCGACAATAACGGAAGTTTACAGCGACTTTTTGGAAATTTTCTATTTTCAACTACGATGTCGAGTTGATGTGCGTCTTTTTCAATTGTAAATTTCTCGTAAACTAGCTGGCTCTTGACGAAAAACTGTACATTGAAACAATTCTTACATTCAAAACAACAATTTAGGAAAAGAAACGGCGAGGCGGTTTAAAATGAAGAACAAAGAGTTTAGTTACAAAAAACTAAAATTTTGTTACCAAACCCTACCTGGGGTGAGCGTGAGTGGCAACGGCTTTATACAGACTTGATGTCTACACAATTTTTCAATTTTGTCTCCTTCATCCAATACAGCTGAATATTCGGACAATAAAAAGTTTGGTAATGAGTTGTTTGTTCTCGAATACCTAAGTATATATTTTCGAAAAAAAACGGACCTCGTGTTTTGCAACCTAAATTACACACAATAATTATTGAAAGATGTCTTATCAAAAGTATCATGAAATTTTTTTCAAAATTTAGGACGGTTCGAGTATAAAAGTAACGTATTCAACCAAGAAAACACAAATTTGTTAAAAATTTCCTGAGAAATCTAAGGGAAAATCTACAGTCCACACTTACCCCATAAAGCGGGGTAAGTGAAGACACCAGCAGTCCATAACAATTTACGTGAAAACGTTTCTTGCTTTGCTTCTATCTCATCTAGCTCTTCAGCGTTTGTAAACAACATGTTCTGCATCACATTGAACGTAGTTTTATCAAAATTGATCCACTGCTGATTTTTAAATGATTTTTAAAAGTTGAACTATACGAAAAACCGTCCACACTTACCCCGGTGTACCTTATCATATCCTTCTTTTGTCACCCTCCGAAAGGGGGAATAAATAAAGTTGAAGGTATTTTATTGAAGAATTTGATAATTTCTTCAAAAATTCCTACTCGAAAGTCAATCTTTAGATGATGGGAATTGAAAAACATTTTGAATTTCAGATTTTTTTTTTAATTTTCGACCAAAAATAACTTGATTTTTCAATTTTTTGCAATGAAGATTGTATGAAAGATTGGTGCATGCAAGATTTTGTTCTAGTTGTTCCATTTTATTGAAAACTAGCTGACCCGATGTGGTTTGCTACACATTGTACAATTGATAGAAATTTTAATATTGATTGATTTTTTGATTTGTTAGCCCATTATTTTACTATTTCAATTTCAATATACTTCAAAGTTAACTTCTTGAAATGAAAGCTGCATCTTGAGTTTCGAATTGCAATACAAAGAAGAGAATTGCGATTTTTTTTTGTTCTCAAAACCTGATCTAAATTTTTTTTCAAAGCATTATTTAGAAAAAAATAATAATCTGAATTTATTTATTCACCAGGTCAGTGTCAGTGCTTTGCTTCCATGGTAAAAAATAAGCTCGTCAAAATTATTATAATTAAAATAAATTTCCTTTTAAATTAAATTTCAACATAATTGAATAGCGGACTGTTTTCTATGGCATCAGGGTATCTCAATTATCTTGAGTTTCAACGTAACTTGAAGGTTTGTAGGTTTATGGATCCATCCTTTAGAAAAAAATAGATAGGATCTTAAATTCAATAAATAAACCTTTCAAATTGAAAAACAAAACGCTCATGTTTGAAGCGAAAGGAGTATTTAAATACAAGCAATTTTTAACATTATTAAAAAAGTGCGCCAAATTTTACGAAAATACTAAGACATTGTTTTTTTTTTAAATTATATGTACCTATTATTATGTTACATTTATTGAATATGACAGTCTTCATTCATGAAAATGGGAAGCGTCTATCAATACAACATTTTATCAAATTTTGCTAAAACTCTTTTATTAATTCAAAAATTCATGACAAAACACTTACGTTTATCAATTTTTAACAAAAAATCCTCCGAGGATTTTTTAAATTTTGTTCGCTTTTTATTTTTATTACTTTTTGTATGGAAGCCCCCCTCCCCCCCCCCCTCCTTTTTGGATTTAGAAGGGTTTGAAAGTATTATTAAAACCGTTCCCGGTCTTGAAAACGGCTACATACCAAATTTCATGTTGATCATTTAAGTAGTTTCCGAGAATTGTTCAAATTGTGTTAAATTTTTATTCTGGAAACTCAACTTGCGGAAAAAGCTACGGAACCAAGGGGAAGCATACGTTGATTCTACCGGAAGAAGCGACCAGTTTAACAGTTGATTCCAATGAATGAACACTAGACCAGTTCACTTTTCGGCTTTTTTCGCAGATCAACGCCGGATTCCTCAGGCATTTTCAAGTATTTCTGCCAAATTTGAAATCTGTTCTGCGCAATGAGTTTTTTTTTCCTTTTGATGTAATAAACATACAAATTGGATATATAGCGGTCAAGTTATTTACAGATGGTTGCAACAAATGAATGATTGATGAAATATTTTTCATTCAAGTTTTCTCCACACCAACTTGTGCACAAGCAAAGATATTTTATTCAATCTAGTACCCCATGAGTTAAAAAAAGCGCGCGCTTTGATCAAGTTGTAAGCAAGTTCTCTTGATGCCACGTTTTTCAGGTTGCATGAAGCTAAAACTTGAATAGGAACATAATTATGATTGTAAAACTGATGCATTAATATTTGAATAACTTTGCTCCTATTCTTCCGATAAAATCTTAAACATCAAATGATTGATGATAAACATGGCTATATTAACAAGAAAAGATTTTGTGAAAAATATTTTTTTCGGATTTACTGTAGATTTTAAACCTTCAACTTGTATGTAAAATTTCTGTACAAGTTGGTAGTTTGTGATTTTCTAAATTTTTTCGATTTATTTTGAACGATCATCTAAAACAGATCCATAAAATTGCTAATAATATCAACCACCATGCATTCTAAAATTATCATTTAATATTAAAAGGGGCTTGCTAGAACTCTCATAAGAAAGCTTTCAAGAAAAATTGACCTTTTTCACAAAAACTCATTGCGCAGAACAGAAATTAGTTCAATAGATCTCAAATTTGTCAGAAATACTTGAAAATGCATGAGGAACAATCCATATGAGTCCGGCTTTGATCTGCGAAAAAAGCCGAAAAGTGAACTAGTCTAATGAACACATATGCAGGTATTCTTGTGTATCCCTTAAGGAAGAAGAGAGATTGAAAGTTTTCAACAAATTCGGGAAATTAGGATCTTGGAACTTGCAAACCTCGCTCATTATGAGTTTCATGGAAATTTGTAGCCCGCAGAAAATTAAATGTGTGAACATGCTTGCTTATGCTTATGATACATACACAGCCAGATCTTGTCAGCATCCCGGTGAGTAGTAAAAGTACATTTATTACTCATCTTAACTTGGCCGGGCCCACTGTGCAGTACTGGGCGCAGAGACAACAGGAACACAGGGAGGAAGAAACGTGGACAACAGTACCATACGTTTCCATGCAGAAAATTAAATGTGTGAACAAGAACAAAACAGCTAATCTATATATATAAAAATGAATTTCTGTCTGTCTGTCTGTCTTTCTGTCTGTTCCCTATAGACTCAGAAACTACTGAACCGATTTACATGAAACTTGGCAGGTGGGGGTTTTGGAGGCCGGGGAAGGTTCTTATTATAGTTTGGGACCCTTCCCTCTAACAGGAAGGAGGAGAGGGGCCTCCCAAACAAAAGACAATTTTTTGCATATCTCGAGAACCAATCAAGCAAATGGTATCAAATTTGGCATGGGGTGGTATTTCGGAATAGAGAATATTTCAATGAATATAAGGTACCCCTCCCTCCTCTCAGTGGGAAGATATAAAGGGGGGAGGGGGGCTACCTTACAATTTTTCTTGTAACTCGAAAACTATTCAAGATATTGGATCCAAATTTGGCATGGGAAGGTATTTTGATACGAAAAATATTTCAATGATTATTTGAGACCCCTCCCTTTTTGCAGTTGAGGGGGAGGGGCCTCTTTAATATTTTTTTACATAACTCAAAAACTTATAAAGCAAATGGAAACAAATTTGTCATGGGAAGGTATTTGGATCCGAAAATATTTCTAGGATTATTTGAAACCCCTCCCTTTTTTCTGTAGGGAGATATAGAGGGGAGAGGGGCCTCTTTTTAATTTTTAAATAACTCAAAAACTAATCAAGCAAATGGAATCAAATTGGGCATGGGCAGATATTTGGGAACGTGACATATTCTAATGATTGTTTTAGACCCCTTCCTTCTTCCAGCGGGGAGAAAGGAAAGAGGGAGGGAAGTTCCATACAATTTTTATTGCATAACTCAAGAACTACAACAGCAAATGGAACCAAATTTGGCATGGAACGATATTTTGGTACGAGAAATGCTTCTTTGAATATTTGGTATCGCTTAATCCTTCAAAAAGGTGGATGAAAAGGGGGAGGAGAGGTCTCCCTTACAATTTTCAGTATAACTGGAGATCTGATCGAGTAAATTTGAACCATGTTTGGCATGTGGGTATTTGGATACGAGAAATGTTTCTATTATAAATTTAAGCCCCACCTTTTTTCAGCGGACAGATATAAAGGGGAAAGGGGGGCTACCATACATTTTTGAGTACAAAAAATCTTATATATAAAAATGGAAGCGTTATTTTTGTAATAAAATCACGTATAAACGGTTGGTCGGAATGAAGTAAAATTTGGTATCCGCGGGTTTTTTGGGTCAGAGATGGTTTATATAATAGTTTCAAGAATCTCACTTTTTATTGAAGGGGGGTCCCCATACTAAATCAACTTTAAATGGGAAAGCCGTACAATTTAGTACGATTTTCAAAAAATTCGATTCGCGAGCACGATGAAGTTAAGGACGTGTGGATGAAACAAAACATTTATTACGATTTATTTATTTAAAGGTAAAACGAAGTTTACCGGGTCAGCTAGTGTCATACTGAAAATACTCGTTACATACAGGTTCCAAAAGGAGGCGATCATATTGTTTGGAGTCAGAGGGGTGTAAGTGTCATTCTTGGGATCAGTAGGGTGCAAGTGAAAAATATCAAAAAAAAAAAGAAGTTCGCCGTTTTAACATAAATATCGCAAAAACTTTGGTTTTTCTTTCAGAACCATTCATTTTAGACCTCTTGAGACACACTCCATCGAAAATTGAGTAAAAAAAAGTGATTCGATAATATTGATTTAGAAAAAAAAACTTTGAGGCCCGTTTTCTTGAAATCATCATTTCGGCACTTGCACGTGCACCCCTCTGATCCTAAGCGCCTCAAATGTTTTTCTGTCGGCGTGTTTCGCAAGAACCTTCTCATAACAACATTTTTGATCAATAATAATTAAAAACTAAAACGAGGAGCTAGTTCCCTTTTAATTATATGCCTGTTTTCAACAGCTTCCTATATGTGTTAGACCGTACTATGGAGGATTTTGTGGCGCTAGTGCTTGCTGTTACGCTGTTCATAATTCATGAGTGAATACCTAATTGAATTCAAAACAAGATAATTAAAAAAATGCCAAATGTCATATCCCCAAAACTAGTAGTGATAGACAAAATCTGACAAATGAATAGAATTTAGGACGCCAAAATCTTTCAAAATAAGTTCATAAAACCAAAAATGCTGAACCCCTGGGTTTTTTTAAATTTAAATCGGTACCCTTTTTCTCACTGTCGATTTTTTAAAGACTTTGCTTATCTTTCATGGGTAAAAAAAATAGAACTTATGTTCGAGGCAAAATTAAATCGTCTATTCTTACCAAATTACAAGAATTTGTAGTGTAGTTAAGATTCTGGAGCAGAGCTTATGAAAAGACCTCAGCTATGTATGTTCAGATGGTAAATCCGGATTCACAATAGAATCTCGTTTATATAAAAATTGAAACTCAGAATCAGAACTAAAAAAATGTGAAAAATTTAGAATTAGACACCCATGTGAAACTATTGGATTAAGACCAAAATACAAATTTTAGGTTGAAATTCAAGATCTACGTTTTTGCAATTAAATTTAAGATCAGTGAACCAGGACCAAATTTTTTTTTTATTAAATGCGTAATAGAGAGCATTGTAAATCCGGAATGAGCTAGCATGACTTATTATTTTAAATGCTCCATAGAGTAAATGTGTGTTCATCTCGAACAATCTCATAATTAGAGCAAAAAATCTACCATTGAAAACATGCAAATATGAGGTTATTTGATTGGTTTTACGGGCGGTGGAATAACAAAAAATAATTGAAAATTTTAGTGTAGTTTTTTATCTTATCTTATGAAATGCAAAAAAAATCATAAAAAATTATCATTAGAAATTAAGTGTTAGGCACAAATGCAATAGTTTAAAGTTGTATTTCATAGTAGTGACAGTGCAAAAGAGGATCATTTTAATTTTAAAATAGAGATATTAACCCCTGTTTGTCATTGCAAAATAATCTGTGTTTGAGTTTGTTGAAATGTTCCTGATAATTCACATTCATTGAGTTGCAATGCACGTTGAGTATATGACGCAAAACCTCTGCAGGTTAATTCAGATGGAAAAAATTAACAATTATGAGTTAGCAGGCGCAAAATGATTATGAAAAAACATACATTTACCAACAATCCAATCCAGCTGATTTGAGTGCGAAAAAAGTACACTTTAACAATATGAACTTTTTAGAATATAACACCACTTGCTAGAAATATCAGTTGTTCAGGAACTGTTATAGGCCATAAATCACACTACTTTCTAGCTTGATAGAACGGAAAAAATTGGCTTGTTTCTCGTCACCACAATCATCACTTTAAACAGAATAATCACACCATAGTTGTTGATTGAACCAGATTAGGGCAGACTTTTATTGGGGTCAAATCATCCAGTAACTGTTTCACGTACTATCCGATACTAATAGAAGATATCCGATACACTACTTACAAAATGTGTGAACTGTACAAAATTTCAGGACAGACTGAAGAAAGCACAGTTTTTTTGATTAACAATTGTTGCATTTCGGTTTCTAGCAGCAATGTACTGTGTGCTTGAGAGGTTTCAGAGTGAAATACGTCTGAGTCATACCGCCCCAACACAACCAACATACAGTTTGAAATTCAGTTAACCGGAACAGAGTTGAGAGATTTACCAGACATAATTGCAAACTAGCGAAAGAGAGGGTGTGAAACGAAAGAATTGAGGAGAGCGCCCAACTTTTATGGAAAGAGAAAAGACGTGAATCATCATTTGCAAAAAATAAATCGGATGATTCGAACGCAGTTGGAAAACTGTTTAATTCGAAAGGAAAAAAAAGGTTTTCGCCATCAGCCAGCTGTAGAATTTTCAAAACAAAAAAATATGTAATTCCCTAAATCGCGAGTAAATCGGAATCATTCGAACTCAAAATTCGAAAAGTCGGCGATAGAGTTAAAATCACAAATAAGTAAAGTTCAATTAGAAATTCAAGTAAAAAAAAATGGAATACACAACAATTATAACCAAAATTAGATTAAAATTAAAATTGAGATGTAAAATTTTCAAACACCGAAGTAGAAATAAAACCGCACACAGTATTGTGTAAAACAATCGGAAATTTTATTATCTTAGCCAGAATACAGAATCTAAATGCAGAATCGTTATAGAAATAAAAAAAAACAACAAATATCAGAACCAGTGTTCAGCATCAAAATTTATGAATTCGAAACAAAATTTGCAAAAATCAATTAATAACTTTGGCCCTGAGAGTGGACCGAGCTGCACACAGCTTAGAACCGTTTTTGAAACAAGAATTACGTCAACTGGATCTGCTCAGCATTCCAAATTGTTTTCATTCCTGTGCGCGTCATGTACGTGAATAAGTACGATAGGCTTAGGGTTACCCTCGACAGACGGAATTTTTAATAATTGATTATGTGTCTTAAAAAAATATCAAAACAAGATTTTTTACTTTTCCTCTTCATTTTACAGAAAATCAGCATTGCAATATCATTTTCAAAATTTAAATCATGTACTCTATATAAGTTTAAATCGACATTAGCCATTCTAACTTGAACTTTATCCTCGATAGCTGTTAGATTTGACCGAAGACATCTGAGTTAAGTGGTCTTTGCCGTTTATTATCCAGAGAAAAAAAAACCATCATAACTTATTGAAAACGAATTTTCGGACAAATGTTTTTGGGCAACATTCTAATGACCACTTAACGTTTTAAAAGTTTTAATTCAATATTTTTAGTATAAATTATCTGAGATATAAAGCAATTCCTTTGAATATATATATTAATTTGATAAAATGACATAATCTTCTTACCGATAAAAGTGAGCAAAACAGATCATTTCTTCTTGAGATATTCTCATCTGTGAATGGTTCCTTTCAAATGATTTTAAGTATTAAAACCCTTTCGGCTATTTTAATGAAATTGCAATGACTTTAAATCTCATGTTGTTAAAACATATAATGAAAATAGATTTTCTGGGAAATTTTCTTACTGTGGTACCAATGTTGATTGCTAGTTTGAAATTTTATTCTGTAAATGAGTTTCAATATTTCGAAGTTCTAAATCTTGATTACCTAGTCTGAACTTCCTAGTTCGACTCGAAATTTACATGTTTAAATTCGGAATAAACGGAATAAATTTTAGTGCTTTTTTCGCTGGACTACAAGTTATTTTTCTTTCTTTTTTATTAATGATAGAACCAAAAAATTTTTGATTTTTTCTAGTTAAAGGAGATCGACAACTTTTTGGCCGTATTAGTTTTTATTTTTCAATTTTAAAGTCTTAGATAAAGTCTATAACAGAGATTTCTAAAAGTTTGTCTACAACCCTTTACCTAATATTTTTTGGATAAATATAAGTTATTTCATGCTAAACAGAGAACATGATTCATTTGGTTGGAAAACATGACTTTTTGAACTCAAAAGATCAATTGAACCCATAGGTACCATGTTAGAAAACTTTTTCTAAAAAAATGAAAAGCTAACTTTTGCTCCGAAATTAAGACATCATGAATTTCACATAATTTCTTAATGATTGACATATTGGAACAAAAATTTTTGACAAATTTTGTTCATGTTGGAAACATTTGAAAATGATGAAAACAGATCTTAAAGTCACATTTTGTTAAATTTTTCATCCAGTGGTCAATAACTCAGAAAAGATGTTTTATTTTTTTGTTTTCTAAGGTAACAGCATTGTTGTCTGACTGACTGACTGAAATTTACTGAACTGAAAAAATTCTGCTTCAAAAATACAACATGTGATACAACATAAAGTTAAAATTGGAAAGTATATTGCAGAATAAAAATTAAAAAAGCGATCGCATTCAGCATTTAAAATTCAAAAGTTGGAATGTTAAAGGTTAGTTTCTGACAAAGATTTGAAATCTAAGCTAATATCGTAAATTGACAAAGTATATTTGGTAGGTTATACCAATTTCTTTAATATTTTCATAAAAGTGTTCGGTGCCAGTCATTTGTTCAAAAATGATTACCTCTTCTGGAATTTCATACCACAGATTTACAATTCGCTTAATCTAACAAGGACGTTGCTGAACTGCGAAAAAAAGTATTTATGAATTTCTTACAAAGATTTAAAGAAGAGTTGAACACTGCAACTCTACACGGAATTTCAAATATTCAACATACATTTGAACACTGACACGACTATTCAATGGTAGGTATTTCTTTGATGTCATCTTTCGGTTTCAGTTGAACAGCGGGACGGAACATATCGATGATCAAATGATGGCTTAAAAAATAAACTTCAAAACCTCGAAAACCCGCGCTTGTTTTAAACTGTCTTTCCATGTGCCTCAAGAAAAACCATTTCACCCTCTCTTTGCTGCATTCTCGTATGGAGGTTCAGATTGCGTTCAACGGAGAGGAAAATAATAATTGTATCAGAAAATGGATTCAGTCATAATGAAAGCAAAATCATTGGAAAGTTTAACCAGCAAACTGGCAGCAAAAACGGAAGAAAAAAAGAGAAAGCTAAAACATATTGCACCACCCCGGTTCACTGAGTCGTCCAAAAGTACCCAATCACTAGTTAGCTAAGCCGTTTCTTTTTTTTTTAGAATAAAATGACGTGTTGATTAGCTGGTTTTCTTCCGGATTAGGTGTATCAAGCGATGAAATTGGCGTGTTGGTATCATTCTTATTAATGAGAAATGTATCAATTTTTATGAGGGGTATGTGGTTGATCTTACACTGAGTGCGACGTAACCGATTGTACAATTACACTTAACTTACATAGATAGCTTTTCAAGAACAGTAAAAATTCAGATTTTTTTTTTTAATTTCAAAACAGGAATAACGAATTATAATTGAAAAAAATAGTTTTCCATAACTTACTTTCGAGAAAACGCGCCCTTAAGTTCTTTCTTCTATTTGTAGATTTTTTTTTTCAAATGTAGCAAAAATATAAAAACAAAATCCTAAAGATCTGAACACATTAACGGCCGCGAAGAAATATTTATATCAAAACTCGCGAGAAAAGAGTCTTAATGTCGCATAATAATCACTTTGTTTAGTTAAAAAAAATCTAATAAACCGTCTCATGGCTGATTGTATCAAGACCAGAAATAGTATCTTGACGACTAAGTTATTGATTGTAGAGTGTTTATTGGAATGTTCAGGACGGTTTATTCCCAGCTTTTGACTGGTGCAAAAATGTGCGATGCAAATTTTCGATAAATAAAATGATTCTATCAGAGACACCGTATTGATTTACCAAAAGTGTTGTGTTCAATTTTGTAGAATTCAATTTATTCAATTTATAACATTTGAGTTATGCTTGTAGAAGTAGAACATTGTTGCAAGCGAAAAGCATCTTTGCTAAAGACACTGTTTGTCTTAATCTTATGGATTCTTCTTTGTTAATTTTGTTTCGCTAAATTTCTGTCCCCGAAAGTAACATTTAAAATTTTATAGCAGACTACTAGATCAAATTTAGGTTTCATAAGAGGCCTAGCGAGTCTTACAAACCAATCAGTGTTACTTGGGTGCAGTGCAGTGATTTCCAAAAAAAAAGTATTTTTCTCACTATTAATAAGAATTGTGATAAAGCTTCAGAGGGACGGGATTATGGCATAGTCACGAGCCAAAAATCGTGACTAGTGAACCATTTTTTTCCTCACATGTCGTTAGTTTAAGATTTTTTCGAAATAAAAACATGCTATGAATGATTTTTTGGCAAAGAAAGATTTTTCGATTATGTTTTTGATCATTGGGATCTTCAATATTTCGGTTATGACATGATGGTTAAAATTGGTCATGAGAAATATCATCAGTACAATTTTTGGCAACTTTGTTTGCCAAGCTAATTTTCAATCTGCTGTACTATGACAAACGCTAACTAACAATAGTATAAACAATGAAAATAGAGATAAGCGTTTTTAGAAGCCTTTTCTTTTAAATATTCCTTGTGGTTCCGAATTTCATTCATTGCCCACTAGACCGCTGCAAAAAATGACTTTTTGCTCCCATATGTTTTTAATGCCTTTTGGGTCACCAAGCATCTGTGTAAATTTTGAGATGATTTGGGATGATTCCTGAGTTAGCGCAACGCGTTTCAATTTTGTATGGAAATTTGAATGGAAGAAGAATTTTTTGCTCCAGAAATTTCAAATAAGCTAGAAATGAAGTCGGTCTTTGAAAGTTATTAAAAATGGCAGACTTTGCTTGCTAGAGTTTTTAATAATTACATGAAATGTTTTAGCAAATCAATAAAATCTCTGGCAATGCAAAGCAGTTTTGAAAGATGTTTTATTTCTATGCTACGGTTGCACAGCTTACAAATAAGCAGACAAAAACGCAAAAAATTAAACGAATAATTTTGTATTTTTTTGTTTAACATCAAATAAGTTTTCTGGGGTACAAGTTAGTTTTGTACTTTGAATTGTACTGCAAGAATCAAGGAAAATCTTTCATCCAAAGATGATTTTTTTGGAACTTTCAGTACATCTCTGGCGATTTTTGAATGAAAAATTTTGATTTCCTATACAAATTTCCATACAAAATAAAAACTCGTTGCGCTATTTCAGGACTGAATGGATAGCTTCTAAAGTTTTTATTGCTATTTCTGGTAGCAAAAACAATCAAAAAAAGTTATGGGAGGTGTAAAAATTTGAAATTTCTATACAAACCTTGCAGCGGTCTATTGCCCCCCACTCTTTTTTTTTTAATTTAAAAAAAGTTATTTTCCTCAAATTTAGACTGTTTGAAAAAAGCAATATTTTCTGGATTTTGAAAAATGGTGGGGAATCGTGGGCCACCATATCCAAATTTACCAAATAACATGCAAAGTTTATGAGTTGACCCAAAACTGTGATTTCCTAATTCATTTCGTTATTTTAAAGCAATTTTAGATGATGAAATAAAAAAGAGAGCTGTGTATGATCGCATAGATTCCAAAACCTGGCTCGCGAACGTTTTGGCAAAATTCCTTATAAAGGATGGACAAAATATTTTTCATAACTCTTCATTTGGCATAAGAAAACTTTACAGATAGGAAAAACGTATTTTGAGTTCTGAATGTGTATAAAAACATAAAAATATAGGTGGTTCAAGATGTGTGGCCCACGATTCCCCACAAGCTATGATTTACAAATTGGTTGCGTTTGTGTGACTTATTGATGTTTCATCAAAAATTCCTTTTCCACATGAAAGATCATGAAAATACTAAGATCATAAGCGTATGAGCATTTTTTTATTATGCACTTTAGGTTCCCCATCTATGAAATTAGCGGATGTTTTTTTAATTATGTAAGTTAATTTTTCTAACTTTTTTTAGCTTGATTAATAAAACAAGCATATGATGCATATTTAAGTCAACAACATACAGAAATATATGCTCACGCAAAGTGACGACGATGACAGTTGGTTTGAGATTTTTATCTCAACACACATCTGAGATATTAAAAGTGGCCTACGTTTCCCCATGGCCCACGATACCCCCCACCTCCCCCTTACACTTTTTCATCGATTGAAAATATTGCAGAATTAAACAAATCTTACATACAAATTAAGAGTCCAAACAGTCTCTACAAATTTTTAGTTTAAAACTGAACAAAGTTTCAGAAAAAAAATGTGCGTTGATCAATGGGAGATAGTTACACGGAAAATAATAAAAAGGTAAAATTTACCGAGTTAGCAAAGGTGAACGCTCGTGAAAGCCAACAAGGTAACTTCTACCTCTTCGAGGTGAAACTCACCTCACAGTGAGGTAAAATTTACCTAAATCGAGGTTTGAAAAAAGGTACAATTCACCGAGAAAAAAGGTGAATCCAAAAAAGGTAAATCTTACCTCGTAGCGAGGTGAAGTTCCTGAATTGAGCTCGATAAAAAAGTATAATTCACCTAGAAAAAAAAGGTAAATCCAAATAAGGTAAAACTTAACTCGTAGCGAGGTGTAATTGAGCCAAACAAAACGGTACAATTCTTCTAAAAAAAAAGTAACTATTCGCCGAACCCGTTCATTGAGGTTAAGCTGTTTTGTCATTCTAGGAACAAGTTTTGCTTTGTGCCTAATATGTGAAAATCGGAATAGAATGGTAAGTGTTCTTAAATATCATTTAGTTGTGCTGGTTCTCGTCATAATACTATTGATTTTGTTTCAGATCGGCCCATAGAGCTTTGAGGTGTATTCCACGTCATCCTCCAGCCGGAAAAGCCGAACCTGACAAGATTAGTCGAACGGAGGAGGCCATGAATGTAAGCAACGCAGGTGGATTCAGCGGCCATAGCGGCTCAGAAGAACGCGAAGCCGAATTAACAGTCCCTATTTAACTCCAATAAATATCATTTTTGAAAGAATTTTGTATTTTTTTAATTCTTATTGAAGAAAACAATCAAACCAACCAGCACCTTTTAAATCAGGAAATGGGAAAACGGTATTATTTACTATTTTGCTAGGTGAATGCGAAAAAGGTAAAATTTACCTTTTTACTAGGTAAATTGAAAAAAGGTAAAATTTACCTTTTTGCTAGATGAATGAAAAAAAGGTAAAATTTACCTCGAAAGTGGGGTGGAAAAAATTCACCTCGCAAAAAGGTAAATTTTACCTTTTTTTTATTTTCCGTGTATTGCTCTATTAAGCGAGCCATAGACTACACAGCATTTGCACAAATGCAATGAAATTTTGTCACTGTGAACACGATTTGCATCGTGTATGGCACTACTCAAATGAGCGCGCAAACGGTTTCAGTAAAATAGGTGGGTATCAAAATATTTTGTACTAACAACCATCTGTGGCATGGTATATCGTGCTGTTTGCACAAAATTCAGGCCATTTACTCAACCCCAGCCGGGGTGGAAGGGGTTTTTGTTGTTGCTGTTTTCGCCAGCAGTCGTTTGTGTCCGCGTGAAATATGTGTGTAACGTGTGTGGGCGAGCATAGAATCAAACAATCGTCGAGGAATCATCGAATGGGCACAAGCCATTTGTGTAGTCTATGGTCCGCTTTAGAATTATTAGATTTATCGTTTTTTTCCTTTTTTTACACATAAAGTCAAAGTATTCAAATAACAAATGGCATTTTTTTTCATTTAGCATTAAGAATACTTTGCCAAATTTTCATTTTCGGAACGAAATATCACAACTTATCCCAGGGTTAGTTTTGATAATATTGTAAAAATAATTATTAGTATTTTTTTTTATCTTTAGATATGAATCATGCTTGCGGTTGTAAATCTCGAAAAAACGACTGAAAATGCATGCTTGTATTCAAACACGAAGATTCCATAATATTTGTAAATGTAACTGGTACAGAAAGCTTGCTAAACTCGATATTTCTTGGCTAACTTTCATAGTTTAATATGCTTGAAAATGTCTGCCACATTTTCCCTTCCGGTTGCTGAATAATACTAATGTCCAGGAATCTGTCTGAAGTCTGCCTTAAGTCTAGTCCACACTAGGCAACATGAACTGCGATATTTGTTATGAGACCAACTTTGTTGTCTGTTGTTGTTGTTGGAAACCTGAGACGGTCTCAGTGTCTCCTGAAGAAAATGGGAGACGCTGAGACCGTCTCGAGACGAACCGTCTCCTAGTGTGGACTAGGCTTTAGCGTACTACGCAATCAAACTTTGTCAACAATGTCGTTTACAGCTTCTGAGATCTTGTTTTTGCCGTAAGGTTTTACTTTACATTGCCATTAGCAGTCACCACCTTCTTACAAGTCGATAGTTCGAATCGTTTTTAGCTTCATGCACGGTTGTAGACGATATTGTGAATTTCAATAAAACTTTTAGAAACGTCGCTGGTGAACTGGCAACAAAATACAGACTTCGGACAATCTAGTACTTCTCTTTTCTTTGTCGAAAATCTTTCGGAAGTCGGAAGTCCGGACTTCCGAAGTAAGATTTAATGCTGGGGCGTTAATATTCTCAACTTATTGGCGACATCTCGAACGGAGAGGTTGGGGTTGTGCTTGAAAGCGCTAACCACTCTTCTGTTCATGACTTTCGCGTTCAGCTTTAAAAAGGTCTAGCAGGTAGTTATCAAGTGTTCAACGATTTTCATGGTTTACTTTACCGGTTTACTCTATTCAATCCTTATGCAGAACAATTAACATCAATTAATGATTGTGAACTCGATTTGCTAAAAAGCCAATAAATGATTGTGGTTTTATATCAAAATTTGTGTTATGATTACTTTTTTGTAATGAGGATCTTAACCTGACTTGAGCATTTTCATGGAAGACTTTGAACTAATTTTAAAGTTTTGCAAATTTGAGTAGGGAAAATCCACTTTTTTTTTAACTTCGACGGCCTATTTTATACAAAAATTACTCGAAAATCCAACTTTTTCTGTACCGATCTTGAAGAGCAAAAATTTTTTCTAGAATTCTAGAATTCTAGAATAATAAGTTTGAAAAGTGGAAAATTTCCTGCAAATTCTTCAAATTATCAACGAAAAAGGCAAGTTTCCTAGTAAATTAACAGATTTTTCGTGATTGTGACGACTGACGACACAGTCTGTACCAATACTAGAGCAGGACTGCTTTGGCACTACCTTCTTTATATATTCCTTGGATTCGTAGCTCCTCTTGCTTGGACGCCATTATGATGAATAAAGATCTAATGTCAAAATCCAAATAGAATAGAAGCATCATTCTTCACACATACACCTACAAAATGAGGGGTGTTCAGGTTTATTATATGAATGATTAGAAACAATACGGCGAATTTAAGTTGACCACTTTTTGAACCGAATACCCTTTATTTTCACAAGCCTAAGATACTGGATTTTCATTAGATAGCTACAGGGGAAAAATTAAAAAAACATTGTTGTCTTTTGAAGATAAAAAAAATAAGGCTAAATTTTTTCTTAAGTGTTATGTACGGTACGAATGCTATAAAATATTCAACGCGAGAGAATACCAAAAGAGATTGGTCTCGAAGCATGTGAACAATAATAAAGGTTGGTCGGGCTCATTCTAGTCTGGACCAGTATCCGAACAACTAGTGTTTTTTTATTTAACAGCTAAAGTATATCCGAACTTAGTTTGATACATATATATAATTTGTGTTAAAACATTTGGCGGCTGAACATAAAAGTGGCGACGAGTGATAAAAAAAAAACCGTACAGTTTTTAGCACGGAATCCAAAGAAAGAAAAAAAAACTAATTCCATAGCGACATCGGAAGCGTGCATGTGGTTTGTCGTGTGTGGAATAGACTGTTGCCTATAACTGCTAATTGGAAAAAATTATATATGTGGATCATTTCAACTAGCTATTAGCAAAGCTGGTTGAGGAGGTCTTAAAAAGTTGAACGTTAAAAAAAACTTTAAAAGGTTTATCAAATAAAATAAATAAGAGTTGTGTGGCAAAATTACAATTTGGGTCAGCAATCATACATGCGGTGTAATTCTTGGATGCTACGCCATTTTGTGCTGAAGTGATAAAACCGCGATTGGATAAATAAGGGTATTGTACAATACTCTATTGTTTCATCAGACGTTAGTAGCCTGTAAAGGAGGTGAGCACCACAAAAAAAAAAAAAAAAAAAAAACCGTGAGCTATAGAAATTATTTAGTGATCTGCACCAATTTTGAGTCGTGAGCCGTTGCAAAGTGCATCGCAGCGCAAGAGACTTATAGAGCGTGGTGAGACGGAATATCAGCATCATCAGGGAAGGCGCTTGGTGATAGAGCGTAAGAAAAAAAAAGCCAAGTCACGTAAGTCTATTGTATACTCTATTGGTTGATTTTGTATTTTTTAGAACAACTTGATCAACTACATCATCTTTAGTCATGTCATCATTAATTGGTACAGTAGATCATTACGTGAAGGGGTCGAAATTTGCTCATTACTTGGAGCGAATTGAGATGCTCTACCAACTTAACAATGTAGCTGAGAATTTAAAAAAAAGTTTATTTGTTACCTTAAGTGGTCCTATAATTTTTGAAGAAATTAAATTACTTTTTCCGGGAATGAAAGTTGAAGCAATCGATTATGATATCATGATTCAAAAACTTAAGGAACGGTTGGATAAAGATGAACCTAATATGGCTAGTTGTCATGCTTTTGATAGAAGAAAACAGGGGAAAGATGAGCCTGCCGAAAATTTTATTCTAGCTGTAAAGTTGATGGCTGAGGAATGTGGTTTTGGGGCATACAAGGACACAGCAATTCGAAACAGAATTGTATTCGGATTGAGAGATGAGGAGCTGCAATTTAAGCTGTGGAGTAGAGATGACTACACGTTGGAAGATGTTGAACGCATTGTGGTGAGAAGTGAGCTTGCCAAATTGAGAGTCGAATCCATGAGGGAAGGTGGTGATGTAATGAGGAGCATAAATTCGGTAAAATATCGCTTGGGAGATACGCATGAAGGGAGGTTCGTGCGTGATGATTATCAACATTCCAATTCAAGAAATCGTTTTCCCAATCGTAACCTAAGGCACAGTTGGGATCGCAATCGTTTTGAGTTCAACAATGCAAGGAGAGGTCGGTATAGTGATAATTTTCGCTCGAGATTTGACAACAGGGAAAGAAGTTATCAAAACCGTTTTTACAACAATGAGAGAGAAATGTATCCTTATCGTCGAGGTTCACGCATGGAAAATTCACATGCAAACGTGGTGTGTAACTTTTGCAGAATGAAGGGTCATGTGAAACGCAATTGTGCTGATTATGCTAGGCGTCGGCAAGTAAATTTTGTTGAACAATCAGATGAGAGTTACGATTTTAAAAGGCTTCGAATAAGGGATAGTGAAGAGGAAGATGATGACGAAGACGAATATCCGTGTATGATGATTTCGACAAGAAATAAAAGCGGCCCATGTCAGATTAAAGCTTTAATTGAAAATAGGGCGGTTCACATGGAAATTGATTGCGGAGCGGCGGTTTCGGTGATAAACTATGAATGCTATCGGAGATATTTTGAGGATGTTCCTTTGATCAAATGCAATAGCCGTCTTACGGTTGTAAGCGGACAGCGTTTGAATATTTGCGGAGAAATATGGGTATCAGCTAATGTTAATAACATAAAATCGAAAGCCAGGCTAATAGTTTTAGCTGGATCACATAAGTTTTTGCCTTTATTGGGCAGAAACTGGCTCGATATCTTTTTCCCAAATTGGCGACAGACATTTTCAAAATCTAATATTGCGGTAAATGCGGTTGAAGAGGGTTTAGATTCTACAAATAAATTAGGTAACTTTGAAAAAAATTTAAAAAGTAAATATCCAAAAATTTCTCCAATCTTAGGACATGAAGCAGATTTGGTACTCAAGGACAATCAACCAATTTACAAGAAGGCATACGAAGTTCCCTATAAATTGAAGGAAAAGGTGGTCAGTCATTTGGATTTTTTGGAACAACAAAACATTATTACACCTATTGCAACTAGCGAATGGGCATCGCCGATAATTATAGTGCCAAAGAAGAATGACGATATTCGTATGGTTATCGACTGTAAGGTATCTATAAATAAATTTGTAATACCTAACACATATCCTCTCCCTTTAGCTCAGGACATTTTTGCGTCTTTGACTGGGTGCAAATGGTTTTGTTGTCTGGATTTGGCGGGGGCGTATACGCAACTGCAACTTTCGAAGCGTTCAAGAAAATTTATGGTAATAAACACATTGAAAGGGCTTTACACTTATAACAGGTTGCCGCAAGGTTGTACATCTAGTGCATCATTATTTCAGGAAATTATGGATAAAATATTATTGGGTTTAAAGAACATTTGCTGTTACATTGATGATGTTTTAATAGCAGGAAAAACAAGAAAAGAATGTGAGAATAATCTATATTTAGTATTGGAAAAGTTAGAAAAAGCCAATATAAAAGTAAATTTTAGCAAATGTAAGTTTTTCGAACAATCTCTCAATTATTTGGGTCATTTGATAACGGAAAATGGTCTCCTTCCTTCTCAAGAAAAATTATCAACTATAAGAGAAGCAAAAGTACCTCAAAATGTTACAGAATTGAAAGCTTTCCTAGGTTTAATAAATTATTATGGCAAATTTGTTTCTCATTTGTCAAGTAAATTGTGGAGTCTATATGCTTTGTTGAAGAAAAATGTTAGATTTATTTGGGATGATAATTGTCAACGAGCTTTTGAAGATAGTAAAAAGTCGTTGTTAAATGCTAATATTTTAGAATTTTATGACCCGGACAAGCCTTTGGTAGTTGTATCAGATGCGTGTAACTATGGTTTAGGGGGAGTGTTGGCACATGTAATTAATGGCCAAGAGAGACCTATTTCGTTCACATCGTTTTCCTTAAATAATGCCCAAAAATCATATCCCATTCTACACTTAGAAGCTTTAGCACTTGTATGTACGGTGAAAAAATTTCATAAATACCTTTTTGGTCAAAAATTCAAAATTTATACAGACCACAAACCTCTGTTGGGTATTTTGGGAAAGCAGGGGAAAACTGCAATTTGTGTAACGAGATTGCAAAGATATATAATGGACATGTCTATTTATGACTTCGACATAGAATATAGACCATCTTCACAAATGGGAAATGCAGATTTCTGCTCCAGGTTTCCTCTTGATCAAGAAGTTCCGCGAAATTTTGATAACGGAAGCATCAAGAGCATAAATTTTTATGAGGAAGTTCCCCTTGATTTTTCATTAATTGCAAAGGAAACGATGAAAGACGAAATCCTTTCAAAAATTGTTGATTTTGTTATCAATGGTTGGCCACTGAAAATTGATAATAGATTTCAAAACATTTTTTCAATGAGATTTGAGATAGAAATGGATAAAAATTGTTTATTATATCAAAATAGAGTTTTCGTTCCTGAATGCTTACAAAATGATGTGTTGAAAATTATGTAAAAAACTGCTCTATTTGTGCCAAAATGGCTACGGTGCCAAAATCTGGTGAAACATTTCCATGGATTCCAACTAAAAGACCATTTAGTCGGATTCACACCTATTTTTTTTATTTCGATCAAAGACATTTCTTGCTGGTAGTAGACAGTTATTCTAAGTGGATAGAAATTGAATTGATGAAGTATGGAACTGATGCAAATAGAGTTATAAAAAAATTTGTTTCTATGTTTGCGCGTTTTGGACTTCCAGATGTGATTGTATCGGATGGAGGCCCACCATACAATTCTAATCAGTTTGTATCATTCATGGAGAAACAGGGAATAAAGGTTTTAAAAAGTCCTCCTTACAACCCAACAAGCAACGGGCAAGCCGAAAGAATGGTTAGAGTTGTGAAAGATGTTTTAAAAAAATTTATGTTAGATCCGCAGACAAAATATCTTAATATAGAAGATAAGATTTCTCTGTTTCTAGTAAATTATAGAAATACTTGTAACGCAGATGATAAATTTCCATCTGAGAAAATTTTAAGTTATAAGCCAAAAACTTTATTAGATCTTCTGCATCCAAGAAAAACTTTTGAACATTTTCTTGAAAGAACTCAGTCAAAGGGGGAAAATGTACAAACAGTGAAACCTACATTTTTGGAAGATCCATTTCTCAAACTTAAGTTAGGGGATAAAATATTATACAAAAATAACGACAAAAAATTATTTGAGAGGTGGATTGAGGCGCAATATGTAAAAAGAATCTCACCAAATGTATTTTTAATTTCTATTGGAAGGAACACCTGCAGCGCCCATCGCAATCAATTGAAGATCTTCAAGAAGCAGCCAACTAATTCAACCATACAAGTACAGATGAGAAGGGTCAAACGGAAGATGGACAACGATTTAGACGATGAAGAAGATTTTTATGGATTTCCGGAATCGCCAGCGGCGACTAGTAAAAAGAAGGTTTTGAGAAAGGGAAAACGTAGGTGTTTGATGGATATGCCGAAAAATCCATACAACACTCGAAGCAAAGCCAGGTACAAGGAATCCAGTGAAGACCTATCATAATAAGAAATTTAAAATAATATGTCAAAGTGAATTATGAAATGCATGGTGAAGAAAGTTTAATTTCACATTTTGAAATATTCGTTAAAAGTGTGCTCGAGATAAAAAAAAAAAAAGCTTTGCAGCGATAAGTGCTTCGTTCGAATTATTTTTATCAACTAAAGGAAGAAGGATTGTTATGTACGGTACGAATGCTATAAAATATTCAACGCGAGAGAATACCAAAAGAGATTGGTCTCGAAGCATGTGAACAATAATAAAGGTTGGTCGGGCTCATTCTAGTCTGGACCAGTATCCGAACAACTAGTGTTTTTTATTTAACAGCTAAAGTATATCCGAACTTAGTTTGATACATATATATAATTTGTGTTAAAACATTTGGCGGCTGAACATAAAGTTAAGAATATTCAAAATGCTTTTCATGATACGATGAACATTTGCTAAATGTGATGAACATGTGTGATGTTGAATTATAAAATTAGAAATACAAAAGGCGATCAAATTTCAGTCTTCTACAATAAGGTTTTTTTTCTTGAAATCGTTAGAATTTTCGATTAATTTATGGAATTTTCCATTGCAAACTTCAAATTTTATTTATTCCCCCTTTCGGGTTTTTCGAAATAATTGAAGGGGAGTGACGAGTGAAGAAATTGATATTTATTCCGGCCTAATAGGAAAACGAGAAATTGACCTCCACTGTTGACGATACGGAGCCAGCGTCTTCACTTGGTCCCAGTCAAGGTTCTCGTCGACAGTACGGATTTCGGCGAACAGGTTTCGCCGCCTGGACTTTCTGGGTCTGCCTCTTTTACGATGTCCTTCTGGATTCCATTCAAGCGCCTCTCTGGAAATTTCGTTCTCATCTTTTCGCAACGTGTGTTCACTTACGTCTCGATGTCTAGCGCCCTTTGATGACACCGGCGATGTAGCTCCTTATTTGAGATCCAATTGCCAAGCCACCAAGCGCGGATGATATTCCGCAGGCAGCGGTTTACAAATACTTGCATTTTCGCGTCGCTACTGCATATATGCACCAAGTTTCGCACGCGTACCGTCATACGGATTTGACGTTTGAGTTAAAGATTCGAATTTTCGTTCGTAGAGATATCTAACGTTAGCGCCAGATGTTCCGGAGACTAGCAAATGCAAATCGGCCTTTTCCGGGTTTCGATGTCTTTCCTGGTACCACCATCAGGCGTTATCTGGCTACCGAGATACAATCCACTTTTTCTTGTTGCCTAGCTACCATGAAACTGGAGGGATTTCCTGTGTTCATCTCCATCGACTTGGTCTTTCCGACATTGACTTTGAGACCTGCTGTCTTGGAGCTTTCGGTGAGGTCGTCGAGTTGGCTCTGCATGTCTTGTTGTCTTTGGGCGAGCAAAACAATATCGTCAGCCAGGTCAAGAGATAGACTAGTTTCTCTGGGACTTCTCGTCGCCCAGATGTTTTCATGGTTAAGTCGGTCGAATGCTTTTTTGAAATCAACGAGCACCAGCAGAAGAGAGTCATGGAATTCGTCGATTTGTTTCAGTATGATCCGTAGCGTTGTGATGTGGTCCACACATGATCGTCTGGATCGGAATCCAGCTTGTTACCGTCGGAGTGTTGCGTCGATTTTTTTCTGGATCCTGTTCAGGATCACTTTGCAGATTAGTTTGAGGGTTGTACAGATCAACGTTATGCCTCGCCTGTTACAGCACTCTGTCAGGTCTCCTTTCTTCGGAACTTTTACGAGGAAACTCTGCATCCAGTTGACCGGGAATGTTGCAGTATCCCAAATGTCAGCGAAAAGACAATGCAACATTTGTGCTGACAACGCAGGGTCGGCATCGAGCATCTCAGCAGGAATCCAATCGATCCAGGCACATTGTTGGCTTCATGTCTTTGATTGCCGCTTCTATTTCAGCCAACGAGGGTGCTTCCAAGTTGACGCCATTGATGCGACTTACTGTTGGCGCTTCAAGCTACGGATCATGTTGGTCATCGCTATTCGTGACTCGGAAAAGTTATTCGAAGTGCTCAGTCCATCGTTTGAGCTGATCTGTCCGATCGGTCAATAACTGACCTGCTAGGTCTTTTAGTGGCATTCTAGTATTAGTCCTTCCATCACTAAGGCGGCGAGAAATGTCATAAAGTAATCGGATATCATTGGCGGCGGCTCTTTCTCCATCTTCGGGTAGAAAGTTTGTCCAGGCTCTCTTGTCTCGTCTACAAGCTCGTTTAACTGCTTTTTCCAGGTCCGCATATCGTAAGCGGGCGGCTGCTTTGGCTGACCCGGTACATGGCTGCTAAATTCCGACTTTCGCCTTTCTCCGATCATCGACCACCTCCAAGTTCATCCGACATCCAATCACTTTTCTTCCACAAACTTTACCGAGAGTACCATGGGTCGTCGTGATAAAGGCATTCTTGATTCCACACCACTGTTCTTCGACTGTTCCGTCTGTCGGCAGCTCCGAGGCTCGGGATTCAAGCTGTTCAACGTATGCCTTTTTCACCTATGGATTCTCCAACCGGCGGACGTCGTATCGACACCCGACTTTCTCCTCGCGCCGTAGGACACGCGTAACTTTTAGTCGTATCTCGCCAAGGGCGAGGTGATGGTCAGATGCAATGTCTGCGCTTCGTTTGTTGCGGACATCAAGAAGGCTCCTTCTCCATTTTCGGGTGATGCAGATGTGGTCAATTTGGTTTTCGCTCATCTGTCCTAGGCCATGGCGCCCCATGATTGTCGGAGCCAATTTTTGCGATGACGTTGCCCAAATGGATTTGAATGTCGGAATTTTCTCTACCACGCGCACTGGCACTTCAACTTTGAACTTCCATAACTTTTTACTCTGGTGAATATTTTTTGCGTTAGATAGATCAACTATCATACTATTATATCAAAAAAAAATTTGAGCTTTCTGGAGTTTGTGTGGCCTGAGATACAGTAATTCTACGAAAATCTGACTTTTTGGACTTTTCTCATTCAAACTGCAATATCTCAGAAACTACGCTTTTTTTTGTTTTGCAGAGTAATTGTTGAAATGTAAAGCTATCATGTCTGAAGTTTTTGAAAAGTTTTATAGATAGGATCAAAAGTTACGCGAGGTACAATATTTCATGCAGGAACCTAGAAATGCGATTTCTATAGAATTTTGGACGAATGTTTCCATAGGAAAATCGTATTTTATGTTTAACAACCAGTAAATCTATTTCACCCAAAAAATCAAAACAATATTGCGAGATTCTTATTTCAAAACACAAATAGATTTTTTATTCCATTTTTTTCTTTTCTTCATTGCTTTTGCCAGACATTTTTTGACTAATTTGTGGATGGAAACGATTTTGTTCTCATGAATCGCCCAAAATTTTATAGAAATTGCATTTTTAGGCTCATGCCTGAAAAATTGTACCTCCCGTAACTTTTGATCCCATCGATTGAACTTTCCAAAAACTTCAGACATGTTTACTTTATATTTCAACAATTACTCTCAAAATTTCAACAAAAAATGTAGCGAAGTTTCTGAGATATTGCAGTTCGAATGAGAAAAGTCCAAAAAGACCGATTTTCGTAGAATTACTGTATCTCAGGCCACACAAACTCCAGAAAGCTCAAATTTCGTAATATAATAGTGTGATAGTTGATCTATCTAACGCAGAAAATTTGATCAAAAAATTTCATCAGAGTAAAAAGTTATGGAAGTTCAAAGTCGAAGTGACAGAGCGCGTGCTTCCAATTTCTATACATTCAGGAACGGTACTGTATATATTTTTTTATTGAGATACATTAGCTCGTTAAACTTATTTTATCAACCGTTACGTAGACTAGTTTGATACATGTGCATTTCCTTAAGAATAGGTCTAAGCAGTATCTGCTTTACAATTTTTCTTAAGAGTTTATATTTCTTCGATTAAAATATTGTTTGAGTTTGAGACATTTAAAGTCAATGGTTTCGAAGTGTTGATTGTAAGATGCCATCATACGATTTATTGGCCCGTTTTTTGCGTAGTTCGTGCGATAGTGATTAATGAAAAATAAATTTAGATTTCGTAGTTGCCGAGAACGGGCATAAAAGTTTAATTTTGATAGAATTTTTTTTGAGTCTATACGTTGCGAAACAATATCGTTTACAAATGAAACCATTGCGTATTCTTTTCGTTCTTTTAGTGTTTGTATGTCAATGAGCATGCACCGCGCTTTACAGGGTGACACGTGCTGAATCGGCATTTCGTCCCAGAATTTCGTGATAACTCGCTTGAATTGCTCCAAATTTGTTATTTTATTTATTATTTGGAACTGTTAACTGGAAAACGTTCAGCTTGTCCGCAGGAGCTTGTTGGAGGCTCACACTCCAAACTCGATCATTTTGGCTATTGACTGTTTGTTCGAAAACGAACAGCTTCTCGTCCGAAAAAATAATCTCGTCATCTGCGCGCCAACTGAGCAGCGATAACAGCTGCTCTTAACTCTGCCATGGCTCACAGCTCAATGTAAACAAACTGCACAGAAACGAAACTCTGCTACTTTGAGCAGAAAACTTAGCCCTTTCATTTAACATATAGATGGCATCAGAGAGATGCAACGTGTAGGCTACAGGTGAGCCCAAAAAGTGTTACCGGACTTTATTGTCACCCTGTATATGATGGAAGTGGAAATGATGTCCAACCTAATTTAAGAAGGGCATATGAGGCCCTCAGAGCCAAAGGAGTATAAGTGACAAAATGATCGATTTTGAGTTAATGATGCCAAACGATTCTTCATATTTCGAACTATGTTTGTGATTTTTTTTCAGATTTTTCCAATTTTGTTTAAATACCTTTACGTTCGAGAGCAAAATACCATTTTTCGAAAAATATATGGAAAATGGCCAAACACAACAACTTTAAAGCGTGTTTTCTCGAAATAAGCTTTCATGCACTTATACCCCTTTGGCTCCAAGGGCCTTATATACTAGAAAATTGCCATTGTACTGATTCTATTCTTTCTTAGTGTGAAATTGAATATGGGGACCAAACAACGCTGCAATATTCCAGTAAAAACCTTACATAGGCAATATATAATGTTTTTATTGTATATGGGTCTTGAAAATTAAAGCACAAGCGCCTTATAAAGCCCAACATGTTATTTGCCCTATGGATGATAGTATTGTAATGGTCTGTGAAAGTAAATTTAAAGTCTAAGATAATTCCTAAATCCCTGACTAGTTCACATTTTTCTACATTATGATCTCCTTATGTAATTGTGATGTTTGGTGTTGTTCTTTTTCTGCTAAATGATATTAAACTGCATTTTTTTTACATTGAGCTTCAGAAGGCTTTTTTTGCACCACACAGGTAGAAAATGTGAATTTCATTCTGGAATATGCAGATGTCTTCTTCATTTCTTATTTCCAAATAGAGCTTCATGTCATCGGCATAAATAAGCATTTGGAGATTTTTGAGAATAAAGGAAATGTCGTTTAAATAAAGTATGAAAAGTAGGGAGTGATTTCTTTCCATTGCAATTTATTATGTAATGGCGATTCGTTAGGTATGATACAAGCCATTTCAGGAGTTTAGATTTTATTTCATTTTTTGTTATTTGAAAAGATGCATTGGTATGTCTATGCGATCAAATGCCTTACTAAAGTCTGTATAAAGAGCTTCCACATGGTTGCCATCGTTTATAATTGCTTCAAAAAGCTAGGGAATGCAAGAGATAATGACTATTCTGCGATAATTTCGAATGTCAGACTTTCGACCAGACTGAATATATGCACTAAAAATTAGCTTTTCCAAATTTTAGGAAAATTTCCTGATCAATGATATATTGAAAAGCCAAAACAATGGAACTATCAGTTCCATTGCCAAACTTTTCATTAATACAGGAGGAATTCCGTCTGGTCCTGGACCTTTCGAAGCGTCTAGATTTTTTAGTCCTTGCAGAATATCCTGCACATGAACTTGATAAATGCTAATGGCTAAGGAATCTGGGAAAAATGAAAAATAATCGCGATCGCGATCTTCTTCATTAAAAGTCGTATACATTTCTTGAAAGAAATTTACAAAAAGATTGCAAATTTGCTCCGAGTTTCACCGACATGTTCGTCAAGGTGCAGTTTTGACGGCTGACTTCAGCTAATTCTTTTTCCAGCGTCATCTGATGAGGTTTTATGACCTCTTGAGAATCCATCTGGAAGTTTAAAATGGCTTCTGATACTAATTTTACCTCCTCAAGCATTTGAAGAAGTTTGCTGTTGTCCGTCCCTCGGGGAATTTCCTGCTCCGCTTCCTTCAATGGTGTTGCAATGTCGTTCATAAGGAACTTTAGCAGTTCGTCCAAGCGAGCAATTATGTTGGCTTACGTAGTTGAGTTTGACTCGCTTATGCGTGTCTTTTTTTTTGTGGCGTTTAAATAGCTCGGGGAGCTGACGCTGGAAATGAAAATTAGAGATAGGTTTTGAAGAAGGAAATTTTAAAGTTTAGAGTAGGCAGCGTATAATAGTAAGCGATCATGAGACGTTGGTTAGACCATCACTTCATTGTATTCATTCCTGCTTGATATGGACAGAATGCAGTTTCAAGATAATAAATCAACCCCTCCTGATACCAGTTGGAGGAAAGACAAGGGTGGGTTCGAGACTGGCCTCTACTTACTCCCCAAGCATCTCGTCGGCAACTTATGGGATTCGAACCCAAAAAGTTTTTCTTGCCGATACCGGGAATCGAACCCAGTACGCCTAGGTTACCAGACTCGCGCCAGCCTATCCACTAGACCACATCAGCGCTCGTGAGTTTGACTCGCTGGTGCGTGTCATTGTCATATTCAACTGTAAGTCATACGCCTTCATGTGCTTTCCGATCGCGCTGCACATGTTTGAATTGTTCTGATTTAAATTTACCAACGTTTCATTTACGTCGTTGGTGCTCAATGCTGTCGAATAATTCTGAGACTAAACAAACTTTTTTTAGATCAGCAGCGATGCGATGGTTAGCGTCCGTTTGTGAATGGATTGCATCCACTAGTTGCTCCTGTTGATAAAGCAACTTTCTTACGTCCACTTCCTTCCGTAAAATTGGTTGGCAGTCGGCACACATTGGTACCAGAAATGCGGTGATATAATGCTCCCGTTGCCTGTGTCGGAGACAGGCAGCATGGTGTTTTTATTGCAGAATTCGCACTCCCAGAAAAAGCGGTCGCCGTTAATGCTACACGAATTAACACCGCACGGCATGATTTGTAAAATTATTATTCGACGCGATACACTACTTTGAATGGTCAAGAACTCGCGACGTTGTTAGTTCGTAAAAAAAATAATATATGGTACACCGGGGTAGGTGGGGACGCGGCGTAAGCGGGGACGGTGGCTATTAAAACAATACTGTAAACTATTTTTTCAAACTTTTAATGCAGAATGTTAAATTTACTTGTAATCTATCCAATAACTGTAAAAGAGATACGATTCCGGATGTTTACGGTGACTTTTCGTTAATTTTCTATTTTTAAATACGATGTGGAGTTGATGTGCATCTTTTTCAATCGCAAATATCTCGTAAACTAGCTGGCTCTGAACGAAAAACTCAACATTAAAACAATCCTTACATTAAGCGGGCCATAGACTACACAAATGGCCTGTACAAATTCGATGATTCCATGACGATTGTTTGATCTATGCTAGCCCACACACGATACAAACATATTTCACGCGAACACAAACAATTGCTGGCGAAAACAGCAACAGCAACAAAAAAAACCATCTCCACCCCAGCTGGGAGGATGGTTTGTACAAAATATTTCGATCCCGACCGATTTTACTCCAACCAAAATTTCATCGAATTTCATCGCATTTGTACAAATCTTGTGTAGTCTGTGACCCGCTTTAGAAACAACCAGTTAGGAAAAAAAACGACGATTAAAAATTTAGAAAAAAGAGTTTATTTTCAAAAATCTAAAATGTTGTGTCCTAACTGGAATAAGTGGGGACGGCTTTATACATACTTGATGTTTAGACATTTTATCAATTTTCACTCCTTCATTCAATACATTTTAGCTTTATTTAGCATTCGGATCATGAAAAGTTGGGAAAAGAACTTGTGTTTTCTGCAATAAGTATATATGTACTTTCGATAAAGTCGGATCTCGTGTGTTGCAACATAAATTACACACAATAATCACTACCATGAACTTTTTTCAAAATTTTGAATGGTTCGAGCAATAAAGTAACGCATTCAACCAAGAAAACACAAATTTGTTGAAAATTTCCTTAGAAATCAAAGAAAAAATCTACCGTCCCCACTTACCCCATAAGGCGGGGTAAGTGAAGGCACCAGCAGTCCATAACAATTCATGTGATAACTTTTTTCGCTTTTCGCCTATAGAGCTCATTGCTTTAGCATTTGTAAACAACATGTTCTGCATCACATTGAATGTGATTTTATCAAAATTGATCCACTGCTGATTTTTTAATGATTTTTTTACGTTGAACTATACGAAAAACCGTCCCCACTTACCCCGGTGTACCTTATATACAAATTAATTGCGTACCGAAATGCAAACGCGTCCGTGCCCGAAGACTTCGTGGCGAGAACAAAAGACTTAAGCGGGCCACAGACTACACAACATTTGTACAAATGCGATGAAATTCGATGAAATTTTGTCGCTGTAAACACGATTTGCATAGTGTATGGCACTGCTTGAATGAGCGCCCAAACGGTTGGAGTAAAATCGGTCGGGATCGAAATATTTTGTACAAACCATCCTCCCAGCCGTGGTGGAGATGGTTTTTTTTTGTTGCTGTAGCTGTTTTTGCTAGCAATCGTTTGTGTTCGCGTGAAAAATGTTTGTATAGTGTGTGGGCGAGCATAGATCAAACCATCGTCGTGGAATCATCGAATTTGTACAGGCCATTTGTGTAGTCTATGGCCCGCTTTACTTCACCAATGGCACAAAAACGTAGCAAAATGACTCGAATTACTTGCACAGGTCTTGTTTGTACGTGTTTTCCAATACTGAACATTCTATGAAGCCGAAAGTTCATCATCAAAGTTTTTTTTGACAAACCAGAATGAAACATTTGTTTCGAAAAAAAACTACAGAAAAATTGTCTATGACCGGACAGCAAAATTTAAAAATTCTCAGAGGAAAAAAAAATTCGATCTTCAGATTTTCGGATGACCTCTTCCATACAAGACAAATATTGTTTTCGCGATATTGACGTTATTTTTTGTCGGATTGTGATAAAAATTTGCACATGAGGGTTTGAGAGATGGTCAATTGGTTTCAGGTATTTAATTTTGGGTCAGGGGTCGGCGAAAGGAGTCATCCATATCAACTGTTCAATATTTTTGAGATATTGGCTTTATTATACATCGGATTAAGATGAAAATTTAGGAGTTTTGAATGACGAGCAATCAATTCCAGGTATTAAATGCGGAGTCAAGGGCCAGCCAAAGGGGTCGTCCATATAAACTATTCGCTGTTTTTGCGATATTGGCAATCGATTTTAGGTATCGAATTTTGTAAAAGGGGCCGGCAAAAGGGGTCGCCCATATTACTTTTCAATATTTTTATGATATTGACGTTATTATACATGACGTTATTATACATTGTGATGCAAATTTGCACACAGGAGTTATTAAGAAAGAACAATCTATTCCAATTATCCAAATCTTAGTCAACAGTCGGCCAAAGGGGTCGTCCATATTAACTGTTCACTGCTTTTGCGATATTGACGTTATTATACATCGGATTGTGATGAAAATCGGCACACGGAAGTTTGCAGGGATGGATAATCTATTTCAGGTATCAAATTTGGTGTTAGGAGTCGAATAAGGGGGGGGGGGGGGATTGTTCATATTATCAGTTCACTGTTTTTGCGATACTGACGTTATTGTACATTTGGTTGCAATGAAAATTAACGCATGTGGGTTTTAAAAGCCGGGCAGTCGATTTCAGGTATCACATTTTGTAAAAGGAGTCGGCAAAAGGGGTCGTCCATATTACCTGTTTACTGTTTTTTCGATATTTACGTTACTATACACCGGATTGAGATGAAAGTTAGCACACGGGAGTTATTTCAATTATCCTATTTCGGGGCAGGGGTCGGCAATATTGGTGTAAAGGGTCTGCAAAAGGGGTCGTACACATTACCTTGGGGTTTTAAGATACGGGCGATAATATGGATATAAAAATTAATGTACGGGGGGTTTTTGAGGTGAGACGAATCGATCCGTATTGTGAAATTATAAGTTAAAAGTGATGAATTTGTGCAAAGATATTTATTGAGAGTTTTGAGTATTCAATTTCGGATCATGCAACGAATAAGCGTCATCCCCATGAACCAGCAACATTTTTCGTTACATTTGTGAAAATTATACTGGTAAACGTACGAATTGAAGAACGGGTTCTGGGAAGGAACAGATACGTTGTTAATGGGGGTGGTTTTTCAACTTTTCAATAAGAATACTGTTGTAGAAAAGGTATTTTTTTTCGGTGAAGAGAATAATGTACCTTTACATTATCTTATTTTATCACATTTTTATAATTGCTTGCGAAACGAAGTTCGTACGGGATCAGCTGGTTTTGAATATTTTCTTGTCCGGTCATAGACAACAATATGGTGTCCGGTCATAGACAAATTGTATTTTTCATTTTAGAATATTTCGTTTGAACTTCCGTTTTGTTATCATACATCTAATGTAGTCGAAAGATAACCAACAAACGATGACGTAAACATAAATGTGCAACTATCATTTTATAAGCCGTAAAAACTGACCCAATATAAATGCAAAGTTTAGACGATCATCTCCGAACTACTAGGCGAAAGCTTTAAATACCTATCATTGGTTTATCTTTTCAGTTTGGGTAATCATAAAGGGTGATACGGTCAAAATTTGGTCAATATCAACTTGACGTATTCCATTCAATTTTGCATTTTCAAAACCTGAACACCCTTCATTTTGAAGGTGTGTGTGTGTGTGTGTGTGTGTGTGTGTGTGTAGAATGTTGCTCCTATTTTGATTTTTGAATTCCCTCTTCAGTTGTCAAAATGCCGTCCAAGGAAGAAGAGCAGCGTATCAAAACTCGCACACAAAGCTGGCAAAATCGCTAAAAGTTGCCAAATCTACCGTTTCAAATGTAATTAAAGTGTTTGGGGAACGTTTGTCGACAGCCAGGAAGTCTGGATCGGGGGGAAATCGAAAACCGGAAGCCGCTAAGACGACAAAGAGAGTTGCCGATTGTTTCAAGCGAAACCCTAACCTCTCTCCGAGATGCCGCAAATAAGCTGGGTGTATCGTCTACAACCGTGCATCGAGCCAAAAAACGAGCCGGACTATCGACTTACAAGAAGGTAGTGACTCCAAATCACGATGATAAACAAAATACGACGGCCAAAGCGCGATCCCGGAGGCTGTACACGACAATGCTGACGAAGTTTGACTGCGTGGTAATGGACGACGAAACCTACGTCAAAGCCGACTACAAGCAGCTTCTGGGACAGGAGTTTTATACGGCAAAAGGAAGGGGAAAGGAAGCAGATATTTTCAAGCACATGAAACTATCAAAGTTCTCGAAGAAATATCTGGTTTGGCAAGCCATCTGTACCTGTGTCTTGAAAGCAGCATTTTCATAGCAACCAAGAAATTTACGTGAAAGAGTGTTTGGATAAACGTCTGCTGCCTTTCCTGAAGAAACACGGTTGTTCCGTACTGTTTTGGCCGGATTTTGCATCTTGCCATTACGGTAAAGAGGCCATGGAGTGGTACGCCGCCAACAACGTGCAGGTGGTTCCCAAGGACAAGAACCCTGCCAACACGCCAGAACTCCGCCCAATTGAGAAATACTGGGCTATTGTTAAGCGGAACCTAAAGAAGACCAAAAAAACTGCTAAGGACGAGCAGTAGTTCAAGGCAAACTGGCTTTCTGCGGCGAAGAAGGTAGACAAGGTGGCTGTACAAAATCTGATGGCAGGGGTTAAGCGTAAGGTCCGGCAATTCGGATTTGGAAAAGCGGAAGCCTAACTGAATATTTTTCCTGAATTTTATACTAAACTTGAAAAAGAAATTTAATTTGATTTTTCAAATAAACGATTTCACCGATTTACACGCGTTTTCCCTTGACCAAATTTTGACCGTATAACCCTTTATTTCTAACACCATATCCGGCTGCTATTTACTTTATTTCCATGATGTTAAAACTTTATTAGGATACTGCGTTTTCGAAAAATCAATGTTGTCCAGCCATAGGCGGTGTCCGGTTATAGACGGGTTCCCCCTAAGGGGCAAAGCTTCTCAAGAATTTTGAACGTACTTACCGGGGTTTTTAGCTATTTCACGATATAAGAACATAGCTATAGAATCTTCGGACAACGATTCCCATAAACCATCACTAGCAAGAATCAAGAAGTCTTCCGTTCCTTTAAGCTTAATGTGAGATGTGTCAGGTTGACAGGAAACATAAGGTTTATATCGTGCATCACCTACGAAGAGAATATAATGAAAGTACGTGTTATTCACATGTAGCTTTTTAAAGTTTAAGAAAAATCTAAAACATGCTTCGGAAAAAGACTCAGCTAGCAAATGCTCAGTCTAGTGTCTTTGAATATATGTAACAAGGATGTATTTTTTCATCATAAAGTTAAAATTTCTGAGCGTCACCGCACTACTTTTTTGACTCGAATGACAATCTTCAAAGGGTCTTCAATGAATATTAATAATAACAACGCACAACTTTGCGTAGATATAGCTATTCTCAGGTATGAAAAAGATTTTATATTGGTTCAAATGACTTACAGAAGCGCAAAATAGAAGTTTGTATTTTATGTTTAGGTTAAAGCGTTAAACAAGCTGACCCGGTGTGCTTTGCTACACCTTCCGAAATTAAATAAAATTTGTTAAAATAATTGAAATTCAGTTTTATTTCCTAGACAGCTTTTCAAACCATATTTCAGCACAACTTAGAAACAAATGCTTTAAAAAGAGAGCATCAACTGAAGTTTCTAACCTTAACACGAAGATGTTTTTATAGTATTTTCTTAGAATTGATCTCTAAATTTGTATTTCAAGATCTGAAACTTAACTCAGTTTTTATAAGCTAAATAGAGTTTCTAATAATTTCATTATGTATGTTCTAATGATATGAACTTCCAGCCCTTTCCCTTTTGCAATGCAAGAAGCGCTAACGAACGTTTTTTTGTATCTAAATGACGTAACATTTCGCTTTATTTGTCAGATAAGTTTTCAAATTATGCCAAATATAATATGAATGAAGACTTGCAAATATGGGAGGGGCTCAAATATATCGTACCCAAACAAACTCTCTTCCTTTTGCTTGATTTATAGTTTATGCCAACAAACTTGTATGAAAGCCCTGATCGATTAAAGAATTTTCAAGCTATACAATGCTCCCTCTTTCACATTGCAATGCAGAAAGGTTTGTAAATAGAAACATATCTCGTACCCAAATACCTTCCCCTGTTAAAATCATGTTGATAATTTTTTTTGTTATGGTATGAAATCTGGCGACTTTTTATACTGTAAATTACTAGATTCATGTTTGTTTAGGCAAAAAGTGGAAATTAAATTCATATGGATAAGCTGTAACTCAATGAATCGTAGAAAGGAATGCATTGGAATGGTTTTTAAAAGAGAAAAAATATGTTTAAATTTTATTATTCGGCTGAATAAAACCATTTTTTTTGTGCTGAGCTTCCTTTTAAGACTTTTCAAGATTAAAACCTACTGACCTTATCTGTTCATAGACAATCGATTAAAAAAATGCATCGTTTTTGGTATGAATATTTTCTAAAAAAATTGTATAACATTACCTCAAAATGATGATTTTTGCGCCGAGAAGGGTAACAGTTATCAAAATTTCTCTTGCTTTTATTTTTTAATTTCAATCTTCAATTCAAATTTAAATTTCAATTCAAATACACCGGGGTAGGTAAGTGCAAACGGATTTTACCGTAGTTGAGCTTTTATAAATCTAAGAAAAATATGATAATCTTGAAAACAAATCAATTTTCGTTTATTGCATAACTTAATCAATTCTCAATAAACTCTTGTTGAAAGTTAAATATTCAAAAATGTTGCCAAAAAGATGTTTCTCAGTTAACATTTGTCCCACTTATTGAGGCAAGTGAAAACACAATACTCCACTTTTACTGAATTCTGTTTCAAGCAAAAGACCTTAATTTACAAAGACATTCATTTTGAATATCCACTTCAGGTTCAACACACGACATACCCCTTTCTGACCTTTTGCACTTAAAGCTGAATCATTTTGGAGAGGAAATTCTTAAAAGGTAGATGTTTCATGGCTAAAAAGCGCGTTTGAAATTGTTCCACCATGTGAAACGACAGGAGTTGATATTATTTTAAACAATTTCAGGTCATAATGAAAATTTATAAAAAAAAATTCAGCTGCCACTGGAATATCAATCACAAAAAAAACTTTTCAACAAAAAAGCGTATCAAAAGTCTCTTCTATGTATTTCGTCAAAATATACAAACAAAAACACACTTTTCATGTTAAGTACGTAATTGAATTGTGTGTAAACAAATCGAACTGGGTTTTTCAGTGAATATTAAAAAAAAAGTTTAAAGTATTTAGTCAGATTGTTTACTGGGCCCAACAATTTAAAGATGAAGAATTTTTTTTTGCATTTTTTGTAAATTTTGAACGTTGGCACCTGCTCTAGTATACGTTCTTAATTCTTTTCAAGAAAATGCATATCTTCACTTTTTATTATGGAAAGTGGTTTATTTTTTTGTTAATTTTCACTATTGCAAGCAAGAAATCAAAACATTCTGTGCATTCGGCCTTTTAATACATAACCTATATAATCTATTTTAAAGGACAGGCTCTTGTTCAGTTAATATGTCTGTTCATTTAAATCGGACTGTATTATTGATATGAATCAAAACTAACCTTAGGCGTGTTGAATTATACAATTGTATGTACATCTTCCCACTACCCTTTTTTCAAACGTCCGCAAAGATTCATACCATCATTTCATATTCATCAGTTGGTACTTAATTCATATGTTTTAAACAACTATTGCTGCTATAATGAACACGAAATCAAAATATTTGAACCATTTAAAATCGTTTAAATGTTTCTGATTCGATCGGCAAAATAGGTGTAGGTCTCATTCATTAATATGTGCTGTACAAATGAGCTAGGAATCAAGAAGAAAAAAATCTCATCTACCTAGGCTTCATAGCGCCACCACGTGCATTGAAAATATGCTTGGTTGACACGGTATAAGTATATAAGGTAGGCTACTAACTCGAGTAAACAACTCGTTTGAATGCAAACCAGTGACGTCATTACTATCTGCCTATAGCGTGCTAGGCAAAAAGTTTTGCGCGCGTAGGTCACTAGATGGATAGTAATGACGACATTATCGGGAAGATATCACCTTATTATATTGTACACCGTGCTTGGTTGAGAAATACGCGCCTAAATGTTCCCACTAACCAGTATGCGATGCCATGTCTACTATCCTTTAACGACGTCTGCTCGCGACGCCTTGACCATGGAGATGAAAAACAAACCCCCCAAAGGAAACAAAATTCTAAAAAATGGAAGCCATGACTTTTATTTGATTAAAATTATTACAAATTTAATTATTACGGATAATTAATGCGACTTTTTGTTATTTTTGTTCGATGTAAACCGATTCGCATGCCTACAGAATATTCTAAAAATAATTTCATTTGAATCGTTTTGGTCATTTCGGAGGAGTAGTACTACAAACGCCGTTACAAGAGAATTTTATATAATAGATGGATTTCTGTCTGACTACAGAACCGGTCATCGTAAAACTTGGCATCTGAGAGTTTTCGGGACCGAGATGGTTTCTATAATAGTTACAAAACGCTCCGACTTAATATCGACAATATCAATGAAATCTGATTTTGAGCGGCTTCCTGGCCAAAAATTTTACAAAGCTACTGGTCGGGGTGATGTCCCCGCCAAGTTCAAATTCGTTTTAGCCGATAAGTTGGCAAGAAAGTGTTTGATCTGTCAAGGTGTTTGCAGCTGTGGACGAAAAACCTCAGTTTTTGTGAAAAACAAGACCATGGACTCCGAAATGTACAAGGAGGAGTGCCTTAAAAAACGTTTTTTTTCGTACATTAGATCTTACAGAGTTTTTCGGTTATGCAGACAAAACTCGGGGTTTTACAAAGGAAAAACTTATTTATTTAAGAGCGAAAAATAAAGGCGGTTACAAGTTTTAACATGTGGTTTTGGATTGAGAAAAGTTTTGACAGTTGTCACAGACAAACGGTTAACCTACTTGAGGACAAACTTGAGGACAAAAGGCTGACTAATGCGGATTGAAAGTATAACTTCTACAGATCTCACAAAGGGCCAGTGAAGTTTTCGCCAGATTTGCCAAGCTGCCACTACAGCTAAGAGGTATGTACAGTGGTATCGGGCCAACGGGTGGATTTTGTCGAAAGGATCAACCCACCCAACTGCCCTCAATTCCGCCCTATCGCAAAATTTTGGGCAATTGTCAAGCAGAAGATGAAGAAGAATGGTAGGACGACTCGGAATGCAACAGAGATGAAGAAATTGTGGAACAAAATGGTCGCTGAGGGCAGTACATGGCCTCTGAGCTCAGTTAATAGGGTGTCCAAATTATGATGAGTGGTTCTCGACGAAAAGTTCGAAATTTCATCAAAACAACATCGGAATAATTTTTTTCTTATTTTTCCTTTGAAGTGCAATAAAAACCCTACATTTTGATTACAAAACATTTTTATTTCGTTTATATAGTTCCGAGATAGACCCTTTTTAATGCGTCCAGATTTTGCGTGATCCATGCTTTATGCATCGGTTTGAAATGGAAATTTGCTCACACGGGTTTTTACGGAAGGGAAATCCATTTCTGGTATAAAATTGTGGATCAGGGGTCGGCCGAAGGGGTCGTCCATATTAACTGTCACTGTTCTCGCGATATTGTGCACCGGATTGAGATACAAATTCTCGCATGACGATTTTCAGGTCAGAGGTCGTCAATTGTATGTGTTCACTGTTCTAATGAGTTGACAATTGGCAAATGGAAGTTTTGAGGGAAGGCAAAAAATGTTAGGTATCAAGCTTTGGGTCAGGAGTCATCCGTTTAGGTTGTTCGCTGTTATTGCAATATTGTCATGAATATCCATCAAATTGAAATGAAATTTTGTTTACGAGATTTTTGAAGGCTAGGATATTGATTTCATGTGTCCAATTTTCGATCTAGGTCAGAAAAAAGGAGTCTTTCATAATTTCGAGTCACAGGACTGGCAAAAGGGTTGTCAATATTAAATGTTTTGCAAAATTGATGTATCGAAATTAGAAAAAAAAATGCACGAGAGAGTTGCAAGGAACGGCAAAATGGTTTCCATAACCGAATTTATCATCATTCTATATTAGAAGAGCACGTCCAGGTCAAGAAAAGGAGTCGTCTGTATAAACAAATCAATGTTTCTACAATAATAGTATGACGTTGCAATGCAACCGATCGATTTTCACTCACAGTTAATGGATCTAGAATATATAATTTTATGTTGAAGTACAAGTTAAAGGGTCATCTTTAATACTCTAGAATGTTTTATGCAGTATTGTTATAAGTAGTACTTGACATAGGAGGTTTTTGGATACGATACATATTTTGTTGTTGTTTTGAGATCTCTCGCTCATTCCGCAAGGAGATAGGAAGAGGGGCTCTCATACATTTTTAAGCCTGACTTAAGAACTTATCGAGCATATAAACCTAATTTGAAAAGAAAACGAGAAATCAGCACCAACACGTGGAAAGGGTCTATGTTATTTTATGACGTTTCGAGAAAAACGCGTTTGAACATTTTTCAACCTTTTTTTTAAATCGGCAATCGCTAATTAAAATTCTCGAGGAATCTTTTAAGTTAATATGGTAAATTATGGGCCCTATTACATAAGACGAGTCACGAGTCATTTTACTCGAGTGAGCCATTTTGGTATTACAGTAGTCGAGTCGAGCCGAATTTCAGTCGAGTAGCTCAACTGAGTCGTCTGCTTGAAAGTTCTGACTCGGCTTTTTCACTCGACTATCGTAATACGACATTTCGTTCGAC